>NW_015632025.1:299552-325843 GCF_001515625.1 Sinocyclocheilus rhinocerous
GTAGGAAATTTACAAAATATCTTCATGGAACATGATCTTTACTTAATATCCTAATGATTTTTGGCATAAAAGAAACATCTATAATTTTGACCCATACAATGTATTTTTGGCTATTGCTACAAATATACCCCAGCGACTTATGACTGCTTTTGTGCTGCAGGCTCACATATATTATTGCTCTAACACTATTCTATCATGTTATGTATTTATTCTGCAGGGAATGGCATGACACAGAGATTCATGTAGGGCTGTCACCTGTAATTACTGTACCGTCTGTTGTTTTGCTGTATTTCAGCAGTGCTTGTGTTTGTAGGTCTGGTCTATAACTACACCCTGTCAGGGTCCGGAGAGACGAGCGCGGCTGGGAACGCTGTGTCTGCATGCAGCTCTGCCCTGCGCGGACACAGGAGCTCAGGGAATCATGGGACTGGAGCAGCGCTACAGTCCTATGCAACACAGTCACATGTTGACGTGACGTGACATGTGGCCAAGTATGGTGACCCATACTCGGAATTAGTGCTCTGCATTTATCCCATCCAAAGTGGGCCAAACATGGGCCAAGCCAAAAGTGGCTAGATATAGCTTTTAATGGTGCTGAGTTGAGTGTTTTATCCACTGGTCGGGAGGCTAGACGTGATCATGTTTGTTCACCGGCAGGTTAGCTGAGGAGAGCGAGTTTGGATCGTGCTGTTATGGTTTCGCTCTGACCTTCATAAACCACATGCGCTCGCTGGATGGGAAAGTGTCTCTGAGCCGAGACCAGTTCACAGACAGGATCTCACCTTCTGCCCAGAATGAAGACCGTGTCGCTCTACATCAACATCTATCATGCAATATTACAACACGTGATGCTCATTTCTTCATTAAACACTATAGGGTCATTCCGCCTCAAATTTCAGAAACTTCCCCAGCTCAAATCTTTCATTTTGTCAGTATTTTTCCTGAAGAAAGATAAACATGTATAGTGATGTATAGTAATCCACTGTTTAGTAGAGGAGGGTCAAACTGCTCATTTTCACCTGAGATTCAGAGCCAGATTACAGAAAGAGTGCAGCATCACAGGGTTATTTTTACACAGAGATTGGTAGCTCTGTTAGTGAAATCTGCTGACTTTAGCAATCTTAGTTACATTATACGCCAATGGTGACCAATCAAATATGGGGAAACAGCACTTTTCAAGTTTTTTCTCCAAAGTTTGCAGGCCTGTAACTCAATTTACTTAATATCCTAATGATTTTTGGCATAAAAGAAAAATACAGTGTATTGTTGGCTATTGCTACAAATATACCCCAGCGACTTATGACTGCTTTTGTGCTGCAGGCTCACATATATTATTGCTCTAACACTATTCTATCATGTTATGTATTTATTCTGCAGGGAATGGCATGACACAGAGATTCATGTAGGGCTGTCACCTGTAATTACTGTACCGTCTGTTGTTTTGCTGTATTTCAGCAGTGCTTGTGTTTGTAGGTCTGGTCTATAACTACACCCTGTCAGGGTCCGGAGAGACGAGCGCGGCTGGGAACGCTGTGTCTGCATGCAGCTCTGCCCTGCGCGGACACAGGAGCTCAGGGAATCATGGGACTGGAGCAGCGCTACAGTCCTATGCAACACAGTCACATGTTGACGTGACGTGACATGTGGCCAAGTATGGTGACCCATACTCGGAATTAGTGCTCTGCATTTATCCCATCCAAAGTGGGCCAAACATGGGCCAAGCCAAAAGTGGCTAGATATAGCTTTTAATGGTGCTGAGTTGAGTGTTTTATCCACTGGTCGGGAGGCTAGACGTGATCATGTTTGTTCACCGGCAGGTTAGCTGAGGAGAGCGAGTTTGGATCGTGCTGTTATGGTTTCGCTCTGACCTTCATAAACCACATGCGCTCGCTGGATGGGAAAGTGTCTCTGAGCCGAGACCAGTTCACAGACAGGATCTCACCTTCTGCCCAGAATGAAGACCGTGTCGCTCTACATCAACATCTATCATGCAATATTACAACACGTGATGCTCATTTCTTCATTAAACACTATAGGGTCATTCCGCCTCAAATTTCAGAAACTTCCCCAGCTCAAATCTTTCATTTTGTCAGTATTTTTCCTGAAGAAAGATAAACATGTATAGTGATGTATAGTAATCCACTGTTTAGTAGAGGAGGGTCAAACTGCTCATTTTCACCTGAGATTCAGAGCCAGATTACAGAAAGAGTGCAGCATCACAGGGTTATTTTTACACAGAGATTGGTAGCTCTGTTAGTGAAATCTGCTGACTTTAGCAATCTGTGTTGCATTATGTGCCAGTGAATGTTCAATAATGGGAAAAAGCACTTTCAAGTTTTTTCTCCAATGTTTGCAGGCCTGTAGCTCAAGAAGTATCAAAGATATGTTAATGCCTTTTTAGATTTTGGGTTTTAACAAACTTTTCTTTTGGCATCTTTATTTTTAAGGCTCTTTATGGTTCCATTTCCGCAATATAGGGCTCTCAACATGGATCCAGGAGTAAATCGTTCACATTTTCAGTGCTCAAAAACCAAATGTGGGTCACTTTGCATTCAACTGATACTTCTAGCAATGTCTGAAGAATAAACAATGTTGAAAGTAGAATTGTAGCTTGTTTCCCTCTATCAAAACAGTTGCATTGAACATACCTGTCTGAGTGCTAAACGTGCACTGAAGTGGTCAAGCTGAGGCCATTAACTTGCTCTCAGTTGTCTATTCATAAGATTCAGAATTTGGATCAGTTTCAGGGATATTTGGAAGAATGGATTTTGTTCATTTTAACTTTTTCTGAAGCTACCAAGAGTTCAAATATGCAGCATCATAATGACATGTTAGAAACAAATCACAGCTGATCACACATTATATTCACATCAGTAAACCAAGATTTGCCTCACCTGGATTAAGTATTAGAATGTATTTTTCTTTTGTTATAACATGTGAAGCATAGTCATAGATTAAGTAATATCCACTGGGGGGCATATTTGTCAGAATCACAGACAGTAGCTCAAACTTTAAAATATTTAAGGTCTCTCACACTTGAAATAATTATCACGGGGTCATTCTAAACTCTGAGTAAATGGGATCCTGTGTAATTTTATTGTATGTTTCACACTGCTCATACTTGGATTAATGAATAATCCTGGTTATTTATACTCTGACATGTGGCACTGCACATTCCTAAACCCTGGGTTACTGTTATTATTTGCATATTTGCAGTGTCACTCATAACTAGATTGCATGGGCAGGATTCAATCATTTGGACATGGAGCTGCATTGAGATCCCAATATCTCGGGGACTGAATTATACAGGGCCTTAAAATGTAATTTTATTAAGAATCAGAATCTAAAATCATATTAAGGTATCTTTAACACTTCTTGAGTCACAGGCACACAGACTTCAGAAAAAGAACATTTTAGCACTCAGACATGTATGTTCTATGCAATTATATACAGTATGTTCAAAAAACATTTCTACTCTCAACATTATTTATTCTTCAGACATTGTTCTTTAAATATAATAAGTGTCAGCTTAATTATCTCTGTAACTGAACCATACAGGGCCTTAAAAATGAAGATGCCAAAAGGAAAGTTTGTTAAAATACAAAATCTGAAGGTGCTCTAAGATTTCTTAAACACTTCAGGCCTGCAGACTTTGGAGAAAAAACTTGAGAAGTGCTTTAAATGGTCTCCATTGACACATAATGCAACACAGATTGCTAAAGTCAGCAGATTTCACTAACAGAGCGGCCAATCTCTGTGTAAATATAACCCTGTGATGCTTCACTCTTTCTGAAGTCTTTCTATCCTCCTGTAATCTGGCTCTGAATCTCAGGTGAGAATGAGCAGTTTGACCCTCCTCTACTAAACAGTGGATTACTCAGAAAATCTATAACATTTAATATTTTGGCTTTCCTCACTACACATGGTTATCTTTCTTCAGGAAAGATATTGATAAAATACCCTATATAGAAGTGAAGTATATACACTAGAACCCTTTCAAAAGAGACTAATATATGCCTTTAAAAGAATCGTTCACCCAACACTGAACATTTGCTGTGCATTTACTCACCCTCAGCCCATTCAAGATGTGGATGACCTTTTTCTTCAGTGGTACAGAAAAGAAGATTTTCAGCTGAAATCGTGGTGCTTGGTGATTCATAAAATGCAAGTCAATGGCTGCCGTCACTTTGAGAGTCAAAAAAGCACATACAGACAACACAAACTTTATCGGTTACTCGAGTCAGCTTGTAAATACAGGTTTTAAACACAGACTTGGTGTTGAGTTGCAGTGACACACTGGTATCAAGTCAGAGAAACATTTGCATAGTTTACACTTTCAGCTTATTACAACACAACACAAATGTGATTTCTATAGCACATTTAATACAAGTGCCGTTCCAGCATCATTACACACAGTCACACAAACCAAATTAAACATTAACATTTCAAACCTCATCACTCTAATCAATTCTAGAAGCTCTACTAAAAAGGTACGATTTCAATCTAGACTTAAAAGCATCCACAGATGGGGAAGACTTCATATGCACTGGAAGAGGCTTGCATAATCCCTGACAAAGCCCTATTATCTTTTGATTTTAATCTGGTTTTAGGAACATGAAGAATCATCTGACTCGAAGATCTCACGTTTCTTGTATTTTGACTCATATTTTGGGGCAATGCCATGCAACGCTTTAAAAACCATCAAGAAAACCTTCAATTCAAATCTACATTTGACAGGCCACCAGTGTAAAGAAACCAAGACTGGGGTGATTCTCTCTCGTCTGTGTGCGAGTCAGAAGTCTGGCAGCAGCATTTTGTACTAATTGAAGACGAGATAATTGACTCTGTGAAATATACAGAACACTCACAGATCACTCTACGCAGAAACTCAGGCGAGGGTCCGAGTGAGGACGAGGACAGCAAGAACAACTGAGACGCTCAAGACCCTCCTAATCTGACATTCCTCAATTTCTTACACTTCTTGTGTCAAGGTGAACGAATCATGCCTAAACGTGCCTGTCAATCTGTACTCTTACGAACTCAAATGCCACTTTTGTAAAACTTTTCAGACGTTTTGCTTTACATCTGTGTCCCTGGAGCACAAAAGCAGTGTTAAGTCGTTGGGGTATATTTGTAGCAATAGCCAACAATACATTGTGTATTATTGGCTATTGCTATCCAAAATTATACATTTTTCTTTTATGCCAAAAATCATTAGGATATTAAGTAAAGATCATGTTCCATGAAGATATTTTGTAAGTTTCCTACCGTAAATATATCAAAACTTAATTTTTGATTAGTAATATGCATTGCTAAGAACTTCATTTGAACAACTTTAAAGATGATTTTCTCAATATTTAGATTTTTTTGCACCCTCAGATTCCAGATTTTCAAATAGTTGTATCTCAGCCAAATATTGTCCTATCCTAACAAACCATACATCAATGGAAATATTATTTATTCAGCTTTCAGATGATGCATAAATCTCAATTTCAAAAAAAATGGACCTTTATGGCTGGTTTTGTGCTCCAGGGTCACATACATGGGTCATTAAACAGAAAACAGTTTTTTTGCAGATTTCTGGATGCAACATCAAAGCAGTGATTAACTAGCAAACATTTCCAGCACGTGACTGATTCAGAACAAACCTTGCATGATAAAACAGCGGTCCTTTCCGGTAGAGCACTAGAAAAGAGAGAATGACCGGATCAGCACTGGAACAAACGCTCTAGCTGCGAGACTCCTGGAGTTCACAAGCCCTGAGTAATTCAGCAGTCCTCCTCCAGCGTTACTGACACTGGACTAAAGCAGGGTCAGGCCTACAGGTTTCAGCAGGACACGCCATAAACAACAGCGCTCCTGAGAACTGCTGATTCTATACCATTACAAACCAGACAAGAAACCTGAGATTAGATGCGAGTCTGTTTAAACTGAAAACATGGCACAACTATTCTTCCGTAAGTGTTAGAGTTTTCTCCTGCGGTCACTCAGCTCTGTTTCAGTCGGTGCACTGCTTCATGCAAAGACTGTTATTCTTGGGCTTCTTTTGAAGTAATTTGGTAACACTTTACTTAATGCATAATAAAGAGTTATTGAAGGCTATAATGCATTATAATTATTCATAATGAGCACTGTAAAATGTTATATCTTGTCCTAAATAATTATAACCAAATTTAATATGCATAGTGTAGCTGTCAGGGTTATGGACCTGTCTGTGTGTGTTTTTGCTCCCTGTGACCCAGTTTCTGTCTCCCGTTGATTGTGTTAATTTGATTCCAGGTGTGTCTAGTTCTTCCCCCAATTATCCTGTGTTTAAAAGCCTTAGTCCTTTCAGTCAGTGTTTGTCGGTTCTGAACGTCATGCCATGTGTTCCTGTGTCTCCTATGTACCCCTTGTGTTTGGATTATTAAAAGACTGTGGTTTGAAGCTATCTCCGTGTCTCCTCGTTCCGTGCTCCAAGTGAAGTGTGACAGTAACAATGAATTGACAAGTGTTATAATTTATTCATTTATTCACTTTTTAACGCCATGCTAGCATCAATACTATTTTTATGGCGATCTCAGAATAAATTACACAAGGTATGATAAGTGTTATAATGTGGTTACAATTATTCATGAGATTGTACAATGCATTATAAGGTTCATTACAAGACATATTTAATGTATTATTACTGCTTTTATGATGCATTATGCATAAAGTCACACTTTATTTTAGGGTCCTTGTTACACAAACACATACTTAAGTAATATCAATTAACCAAATGTACTTACTATGGGTTTAGGGTTAGTTAGCTGCTTGTAATTATCCCAGGGTTTCTGCAGGTCTTATAAAGTCTTCATGAGCCCTTCCACAAATTAAAGGCTTAAAAAGGTCTTGAATCAGAGCAGAAAGTCTTAAACTCATGTAGCTGCTGCAAAAATGTTGACTGGTTTTCTGAGAAACTGAACAAAATCAGGTGAGTTTACAAGAACAAATATCTGCCAGCGGGGAATAAAGAATGAATTAACTGACTTTCTTATCTTATATCCTTCTGCTTTTAAGTGTATCTTGATTTAATAATCTTTAGAAATTTGCACTGGAAAGCAGGACAAAAATATGTCATATAGGAAAAACATTGCTTTCTTGCAGGGTGATCAGAGGGTACAGTAAAAGATATTTCCATAATCTACTTCAGTTTTTTAAATAAAAAGATTGTAATGCAGATTTGTTGGAAGTTGTATTTTCAATCTGTTGCTACTTCAACTCATTTTACATATTAACATATCGTGTTTCCTTTAACCAGGTCTATAAATTAGGGTTAGGGCTAGAAAATTTATAAAAGGGTGACTTTTTAGAAAATGTAACTTTTAGCGTTAGAAAAAGTTACAAAACATCCCACTGGCTCCGACTCTCTGATTCGACTCAAGGGTGTGCTTTACTGGAGAATGATGGGATAGGATTGTATTGATGAGAGGGAGCGGTAGTTTCGGTAAGCTGTTGTTGAGGGAGGCTGAGTTAACAGAAGCTTCAGCTGTGTTGTTTGGATTGGCTCAGGCCAGTGAAATCACTCAACTACTGTATATCCAGCTGTAACCCGGACAGACACAAACCACAGTGATGGAGGGCTGTTTGTGCAGTAATAGCCATGTCGACAGAAGGGATTTCTGATGTAATCCGTCACACAGAGAGCTTGATCCTTCAGGTTAGAGCTGGAGAGTCACTCACTTCTTCATAACTCATGCTGAAAGGGTTTATTCTGCCCCGCTGCGCCCGACGTAGGACAGAGCAAATTACTGAGAGTTACGCTCATTAAAAACCTTTTGTTTAATACAGGAGTGTCTTCTAAGACAGCTGAAGAACAAGCTCTTCTATAAGCATTTGTCTAATTCAGAAACATGTGCATGCAGGCACTTTCCAAACACTTTGTGACCAGCGTATTTCCATTACTTTTCCAGTTGTTAATAATGATACGGGATAGTTTTGGATTAGGATTTTTAAGTCATTTCACAGAGACTGTAATCTCAAAGAGCCATTTCTAGCCAATGAAGATCTTGAGATCACTACACAATGTATATATTCACAATAAAAACATACAGTGGGGGAACTTGCAGTCTTTAATACACGATTAACATGCAGTCAAGCTGTGCTTGACAGGGCGGAGAGAAAAATGACTGGTGTATAAGGGGATCAGAAAAATACTGATACAATAGAAAATGTTCAGAATTTAGATTTCAAATCACTTGACTTGGTGGTTTTAACACAACTTTAAGCATTAGCAAGAAACAGCGCTCTAATGGGAGCAACATATGGACACACGTGTAAGTGACACCACAAGTATTTGCATTAAAGCCTCTTTTTCCTGACAAAACGTTTTTCCAAACTACTTTCAGCATCATGTTCAGGGCTCAAGGACACATCATCCATCGACTGGTCACCAGAGCTTTTGGCCCCAGACTTCTGGCTCTGGATGTCAACCTCCACTGGTTTCGTGCGTGTGTCTAACACATGCCATGCATCAGAAGAGCCGCACACGCCCAGCTGAGGCGCTTCTGGAGTCTGGAGTTAAATCAACACCACTGATCGTTAAGCATCTGCACACACCACCAGTCACACGCTTCTGAACAGTCTCTTCTGCTCACCAAGCCTGCATTTATTTGATCCAAAGTACAGCAAACGCAGTAATATTGTGAAATATATTTACTATTTAAAATAACTGTTTTCTATGTGAATATCTGTTAAACTCGAATGTATTTCTGTGATGCGCAACTGTATTTTCAGCATCATTACTCCAGTCTTCAGTGTCACATGATCTTCAGAAATCATTCTAATATGCTGATTTGCTGCTCAACAAACATATAATATTATTATGATGTTGAAAACAGCTGAGTAGAATTTTTTTCAGGTTTCTTTGATGAATAGAAAGTTTAGAAGAACAGCATTTATTTGAAATAGAAGTCTTTTGTAGCATTATAAATGTCTTTGTCATCACTTTTGATCAATTTAAAGCATCCTTGCTAAATAAAAGTATTAATTTCCATAATGTCTGCTTCTGTTTCGAGCTTCTGGCGCTGACTCCTGCAGGAACACGTGCGCCGCGGTGTCGCAGCAAACCTCGTCCGAGGCGCTTCTGAAACATCATCGAGAGTTCCGTCTTCTGCTTAAAACTCGAACATTCAGTAGGAATGTAAATAATACCAAACAATCAAATTAAAAAGCGATACTTATCATAAACACACAGATAAATGCTACGAATTTATGTCCACACGTTTATTCAAATTATAGTAGTTGTAATTTGTTTTAAGGGTCAGTAGAGAGCAATATTTCCTAAATAAACCGGTGTTGTGAGAAACGAGTTTACTGTTGAATATACGTATTCATACATTATATCTAAAAGTAAGGTATTTAACAGACAGCCTTATCCATATATAAATATATGTATTTAAATGTATGTATGTATGTATTTGATAAATATATGTATTACGTATCGTTAGCGCCACTCAACTCAAGAATATACCAAAACTAGCCTAGAATTACGCAGTTCCGTAGTATTCTGAGTATCTTTGAGTAACAATGGTTTATGAACAGCAATCATTCCGTTCATGGTATATTAAAGTAAAATGGTATTGCTATCTGATGCCATGATATCTCCACAGTAAGCTTTTTTGTCATCTGTCAATGTTTTTTTTTTTAAGAAGTCTCTCCAAGCCTGCATTTATTTGATCCAAAATACAGCAAAATTGTGAAATATTTGTGCTATTTAAAAGAACTGTTTTCTATGTGAATATGTGTTAAACTGTAATGTATTTCTGTGATGCGCAGCTGTATTTTCAGCATCATTACTCCAGTCTTCAGTGTCACATGATCTTCAGAAATCATAATAATATGCTGATCTGCTGCTCAACAAACATTTATTATTATTATTATTATGTTGAAAACAGCTGAGTAGAATTTTTTTCAGGATTCTTTGATGAATAAAAAGTTAAAAAGAACAGCATTTATTGATTTCTATTTCAGATAAATGCTGTTTTCTGAACTTTTTATTTATCAGAGAAACCTGAAAAAATTATACTCAGCTGTTTTCAACATTGATAATAATCAGAAATGTTTATTGAGCAGCAAATCAGCATATTATAATGATTTCTGAAGATCATGTGACACTGAAGACTGCAGTAATGATGCTGAAAATACAGCTGCGCATCACAGAAATACATTACAGTTTAACAGATATTCACAGAGAAAACAGCTGTTTTACATTATAATAATATTTCACAATTTTTACTGTATTTTGGATCAAATAAATGCAGTCTCGGTGAGCAGAAGAAATCTTACTGATCAATCACTCTTGACTGTGGTGTGTGTGGCAGACAGAATGAAGCGTGTGTGTGTTTCGGGGGATTCACCCTCAGTGCTGTCATGCGTGTTCTGGCGCACACACCTCACACAGGACTGCAGCACTGACACAAGAGCTTGACAGGCTTCTCTGAGAGAATGAGAGACCTGTGAGAGACAGAGCCGTGTGTTTCTGAGCGCTGGACGTGTGGAGAGCAGACGCATGCTTTAGAAGATCCTCTCACCATCTTCTGCTGAAGGCCCAGGTGCTCAGTGACGGCCTCACAGACTAATTATAGACTCACAAAGCCTTCGCCAGAAAGGACATGTAAGTCAGTCTGTTTTGGTAACATCAAGGGACACATTTGTCTAACTCTAACTGCTCTTAAACATACTTTCCCTGCTTGATTTGGTTGGTTTTAGCAAGAATGTGTTTTCTGTGTTCATGAACTGTGTAAGTGTTGTGGTGCGAATCAGAAATACTGAGATAAGAGGAAGCTACGGCTAGTGCTCGTGTTAAGATAGGATTTCTGCTAAAGTGTTTTAGCCTCAGAGCTGGTCATAACTGATTACATGGGATCTGGATTATGTAATCAGATTCCAAAAATCAAGTACTCGTAATTAGATTAAATTACATTTTAAAATACTCGTAATCAGACTGCAGTTACCTTCTTAGGGATTACATTATTACACATTACTTACACAATAGCAGTCATTTCCCCTCTTTTTCATCTTTCAAATGTTCCTTTCTAAAACAGCCTACCGCTTATATTGTAACGGAAGAAGTCTGACACAACAGGTTAGTATATATATAAAACAGGTTTATTTGGTCACAGAGAGTGCTGGGGTAGGGTCCAGAGGATGTGATGGTGAATTAATAGTTTGAAGGATATGATGAGTGGGGGAATCCGAGTCTTTGGCTTTACAGGAGCTGGTGTGTAGGCAGGAGGAGCACACACCTCAGCGATCCGTGAACAAGGAGGAACAGGAGACACTTGGAGACGCTAGGAGGAACAGAGGTAAGTAATGCAGGAAGTATTCAAATGGAAGTAGTAGCAAAGTCATTGAGTCCTCTACGTGTATACGAGACCGGACAGTGAGGGTGTCTGAGGTGTGTGCTTTTATGCAGGCTGGTTAATGAGGTGCTTGATTAGTGACGGGTGCTGGTGCTCAGAACTCAGGTGAGAGGGATCGTTGTGATTGGGTGGTGGTGGAGCCTGGCCGATCTGTTACATATATAAAAATACATACTTATACAAAAATAATTTCAGGTTTAAGAAGTGTTTCAAGATTAAATCAACTACTGATGAACACATTCATTTTTATTTGAATTATCAATCAGTCGGTTTCTTAATCGTGTATCACTTTGGAAGGTGTTTCTTTCAAACACATTAAAATGCACACATTCACCAACTTTGTTGTCATCTGATCCTCTTTCTGCTAATATATTTTCATTTGAAGTACCCCTGAGATTTATATATATATATATATATATATTTAATAATGAAGTGTCTCAGTTGCATGTTCATATGCAGGTAAACAAATACAATATTTCATTTTTTCAGTAAGTGTTTTATTCTTATTCATTTTAAAATTTGTTTTAATTTAACTTTTTATTGTTTCATTAATTATTAACTTTTCATTAAACTCATAAACCTCCTGCAGTACCTTAATAAAACATTCATTCAAGGTTATCTGGTCTTTAATAATGTTCTCAAAATGTTAGCTCAAAAAAAGTTATTTATATTTGCTGAAACATATTTGATATGTTCGACTACATTTTTTAAAATGTTACTACTTGTTTCAGAATTTTTAGAAAACATTCAAAAGTAACATTCTCGTAATGTTTGCAAATGGATCAAATGGAACTCAATAAAACATTTAAAAAACTGGAAGTTTTGAAAATTCAGAGAAGGTTCAGAAACGTTTTCATAACTTAATTTGAACGTTGGCAAAGCGTTCTTAGAATGTATAGTTCAATTCAATTCAATTCAATTCAAGTTTATTTGTACAGCGCTTTTCATGATACAAATCATTGCAAAGCAACTTTACAGCAAATTAAGTTTCTACAATATTTAGTGGTAGCTTATCAGTGGTGACTGTCAGTTAATGTACATATGACAGAAATGTATGGAAAAATCAATTTAAGACGTAATAAAACGGACGATGAACACTATTAACAGCAATTATTATATGATGCAATCAAACTTATAGCAAAATGTGGTAGTTCTGTATGTTGTTTCAGGGTTGGCATCATCTGAGGTCCTCTGAGGGGTTGGCATCATCTCTTCTCAGGTGTTCTGGATCCAGACTGAAGCTTGTGTAAATCCTAGTTACCACGGGATGCCAATCCCAGCAGAAACAGAGAAACAAATAGAGACATAATTAGCGTAGCTGCTGTTCCAACCGAGCAAAGTTGATTTGTTGTAGTTGTCAGCCGGGAATGCTTTAATACTGTAATGATGCCGGTTTTGACATTGCTTTCAGAAAACAAAGCAGAAACCTTCATGTGACGACATGAAGAGCTCAACTGTGTCTCTGTGAGAGCGTTTCTCGCGGAGCGTTGTTAGTGCATTGCTACTGCTTCTGCATTCCTTCACTCGGCTGGAAGTCCTCTCTTCCCACATTAAACACTCCACAAACACAGGGCCGCTATCTCTGCCTGCATTCCTTCAAAGATTTTTAAAGCAGCAAAATGTATTTTCTGAAATGACTTGGCATTGTTTGTGAAGTGTCTTGGCAGGAAGAGGATTAATAGTAACAAAGTAAAGGATATGCTGACACAGCACAAACACACATTTATTTAATCATCATCATCATCATCAAAACAGACAGCAGGCCGCTCTCCGGAACGGAGCCGCTTCATCTCGGTCTCAGGAGGACAGCAGTTTATAAAATAGCACTGAGGCACAACTATGCAGAAGCTTTCCCAGAACGCTGAAATGACGTAGTTTTGTTTGTTAGTTTGTTTAGCTAGCCTGAATGGAGTTTACAAAGACCAAAAATACTTGTTCTTGGCACTAAACATGGAATATAGTTGTGTTTAGAGTTCTGTTAAATGATGGTGTTTATCATGGAAATGCTTATATTAATCTGATCTAGATGTATTTATTTCTGTACTTGGTTAGAGTTTACTTGGTAACTCTTCATAATAAAGTTCTATTTGCCAACATTAGTTAACTACATATAGTTATGAACTAAACATTAAAGTACTTCTAAAGTTATTGAAGTTAACGTTAATTTCAACATTTACTAATGCATTATTAAAATCAAAAGTTGTAGCTGTTTATATTATTTATTGGACCTGAGCTGACATCAACGGCAATGAACAATTGTATTTTTAGTAACTAATGTTCACAAAAATGAAAAAATACTGAAACAAATGTATTGCTTATTGTTAGTTAGTTAATGCATTAATGGTAATTAATGGGATCTTCTTGTAAAGTGTTACTGCTTACATCTAAAAAATTATTTGTAATGTCATGTGTACCTGAAACAAAAAAAAAAACTGTAGGCAAAACAATTTTGTGCAATAACTTACCCTTTAAAAAATAAATGATTCAAGCAATAAAATCCATATTTTTAGTGTATAGCTGAACAAATTTGGTTCGCAGAATGTTGCATTAGTTTATACTTCGAAACAGAGTCAGTTGTATTAAACTTGCTGGTTTTGTTCTAAAATGTTCTCGACCCAAAGAAGATTGTGAAAGATGTTATGGGCACATAAAAACTAATGACAGCTCACATCTGCCAGTCTCCCACTTCCCCTTCCACGAGCCCAGAACAGCTTCAAACATCTCCTTCATTTATCACTGAGCTCTAACTAAAACCTGGCTCTATCAGGAAGAAATATTCCTCTCCCGTCCAGCTGCAAAATGATATTTTGTCAAAGGAGACATGCATCTACAGCAGGGTGCAGTGAAGTTCAGATTTTGCAATCACAACAGGGTGTGTTCCGACACACACACAATGAAAGCATGATGAAATGATTCAAAGTAGCTTTGCTTGTTATGGAGCTGCACGCACCTCGCCTGCTCAAGACCTCAATAGGAAGACATTAATTAACACACACACGCTCACACACACTCACTCAGTCACTCACTCACTCACTCACACACACTCACTCACACAATCACTCACTCACTCACTCACTCAGTCACTCACTCACTCACTCACTCAGTCACTCACTCACTCACTCACTCAGTCACTCACTCACTCACTCACTCAGTCACTCACTCACTCACTCACTCAGTCACTCACTCACTCACTCACTCAGTCACTCACTCACTCACTCACTCAGTCACTCACTCACTCACTCACTCAGTCACTCACTCACTCACTCACTCAGTCACTCACTCACTCACTCACTCAGTCACTCACTCACTCACTCACTCAGTCACTCACTCACTCACTCACTCAGTCACTCACTCACTCACTCACTCAGTCACTCACTCACTCACTCACTCAGTCACTCACTCACTCACTCACTCAGTCACTCACTCACTCACTCACTCAGTCACTCACTCACTCACTCACTCAGTCACTCACTCACTCACTCACTCAGTCACTCACTCACTCACTCACTCAGTCACTCACTCACTCACTCACTCAGTCACTCACTCACTCACTCACTCAGTCACTCACTCACTCACTCACTCAGTCACTCACTCACTCACTCACTCAGTCACTCACTCACTCACTCACTCAGTCACTCACTCACTCACTCACTCAGTCACTCACTCACTCACTCACTCAGTCACTCACTCACTCACTCACTCAGTCACTCACTCACTCACTCACTCAGTCACTCACTCACTCACTCACTCAGTCACTCACTCACTCACTCACTCAGTCACTCACTCACTCACTCACTCAGTCACTCACTCACTCACTCACTCAGTCACTCACTCACTCACTCACTCAGTCACTCACTCACTCACTCACTCAGTCACTCACTCACTCACTCACTCAGTCACTCACTCACTCACTCACTCAGTCACTCACTCACTCACTCACTCAGTCACTCACTCACTCACTCACTCAGTCACTCACTCACTCACTCACTCAGTCACTCACTCACTCACTCACTCAGTCACTCACTCACTCACTCACTCAGTCACTCACTCACTCACTCACTCAGTCACTCACTCACTCACTCACTCAGTCACTCACTCACTCACTCACTCACACTCGCTCGCTCACACACTCACTCACTCACTCACTCACACTCGCTCGCTCACACACGCACGCTCGCACACACACACACACACTCACTCACTCGCTCACTCACTCACACTCGCTCGCTCACACACTCACTCACTCACTCACACTCGCTTGCTCACACACGCACGCTCGCTCACACACTCACTCACTCACTCACTCACTCACACTCGCTCGCTCACACACGCACGCTCGCTCACACACTCACTCACTCACTCACTCACTCACACTCGCTCGCTCACACACTGACTCACTCACACTCGCTCGCTCACACATGCACGCTCGCTCACAGACTCACTCACTCACTCACTCAACACGCATGCTGACACTCACTCACTCACTCACACTTGCTCGCTCACACATGCACACACACACGCTCACACGCACGCTCACACACACACTCACTCGCTCGCACGCTCGCTCGCTCACACACTCACTCACACACACACACACACTCACTCACTCACACACACACACACTCACTCACTCACACACACGCTCACACGCACACTCACTCACTCACACACACACACACTCACTCACTCACTCACACACACACACACACACACACACACACACACACACACACACACACACTCACACGCACGCTCACACACACGCTCACTCACTCACACACTCACTCACTCACTCACTCAGTCACACTCGCTCGCTCACACGCACGCTCGCTCACACACTCACTCACTCACACACACACACACACACGCTCACACGCACGCTCACTCACTCACTCACTCACACACTCACTCACTCACTCACTCAGTCACACTCGTTCGCTCACACACTCACTCACTCACACACACGCTCACACGCACGCTCACTCACTCACTCACTCACACACTCACTCACTCACTCACTCAGTCACACTCGTTCGCTCACACACTCACTCACTCACACACACGCTCACACGCACGCTCACTCACTCACTCACTCACACACTCACTCACTCACTCACTCAGTCACACTCGTTCGCTCACACACTCACTCACTCACACACACGCTCACACGCACGCTCACTCACTCACTCACTCACACACTCACTCACTCACTCACTCAGTCACACTCGTTCGCTCACACACTCACTCACTCACACACACGCTCACACGCACGCTCACTCACTCACTCACTCACACACTCACTCACTCACTCACTCAGTCACACTCGTTCGCTCACACACTCACTCACTCACACACACGCTCACACGCACGCTCACTCACTCACTCACTCACACACTCACTCACTCACTCACTCAGTCACACTCGTTCGCTCACACACTCACTCACTCACACACACGCTCACACGCACGCTCACTCACTCACTCACTCACACACTCACTCACTCACTCACTCAGTCACACTCGTTCGCTCACACACTCACTCACTCACACACACGCTCACACGCACGCTCACTCACTCACTCACTCACACACTCACTCACTCACTCACTCAGTCACACTCGTTCGCTCACACACTCACTCACTCACACACACGCTCACACGCACGCTCACTCACTCACTCACTCACACACTCACTCACTCACTCACTCAGTCACACTCGTTCGCTCACACACTCACTCACTCACACACACGCTCACACGCACGCTCACTCACTCACTCACTCACACACTCACTCACTCACTCACTCAGTCACACTCGTTCGCTCACACACTCACTCACTCACACACACGCTCACACGCACGCTCACTCACTCACTCACTCACACACTCACTCACTCACTCACTCAGTCACACTCGTTCGCTCACACACTCACTCACTCACACACACGCTCACACGCACGCTCACTCACTCACTCACTCACACACTCACTCACTCACTCACTCAGTCACACTCGTTCGCTCACACACTCACTCACTCACACACACGCTCACACGCACGCTCACTCACTCACTCACTCACACACTCACTCACTCACTCACTCAGTCACACTCGTTCGCTCACACACTCACTCACTCACACACACGCTCACACGCACGCTCACTCACTCACTCACTCACACACTCACTCACTCACTCACTCAGTCACACTCGTTCGCTCACACACTCACTCACTCACACACACGCTCACACGCACGCTCACTCACTCACTCACTCACACACTCACTCACTCACTCACTCAGTCACACTCGTTCGCTCACACACTCACTCACTCACACACACGCTCACACGCACGCTCACTCACTCACTCACTCACACACTCACTCACTCACTCACTCAGTCACACTCGTTCGCTCACACACTCACTCACTCACACACACGCTCACACGCACGCTCACTCACTCACTCACTCACACACTCACTCACTCACTCACTCAGTCACACTCGTTCGCTCACACACTCACTCACTCACACACACGCTCACACGCACGCTCACTCACTCACTCACACACACACACACACACTCACACACACACTCACTCACACACACACACACACACACACACAGGCGGACACAGAAAAAGGTGTGTGATGACTGAGTGTATCGCATGTCAATCAAAATATGTGTAAAAACTACACAGTTAATCCAGAAGTTAACATAGTTTGAAAATATTTATTTACATATTCAAATACATTTGACATTTAACGGCTTACATGTCATTTAAAATTTATGAAAAACGCTCCCTTTTAAAATCTTGTTTTTTTTTCTTGTTTACATACATCTCGTGAATTAAAGTAAAAAAATGAAGGCTTTAGAATGATTTGAAAAATTTAATTCCTGACTGAGAAAAATAAAGCAAAACAAAAAGCCCTTGCAGATTTTTTAAAAATGTTCATATATGTAAAAGACAACACATTTAAAGTTCAGAATTTGAGGCAAAAAGAGCAGATGTTTGGAAAATAATCTAAGAAAGTGTTGTATTTGCTCCATGTACAAGCAAGAAAACCTGTCACCTGTGACAAATATCAGAGGTTAAAATGAACCGCACGCTTACATATTCATATATTCTGTGCATAGTTTGAGACAAACACCAGCTCTTCGGTGCATCTGATGATAGTGCTGTGTGTGTTTAGTTTTATTGCAGCCCTACATGAACAAATGCTGGAGACATGCATGAGTCACTCTTAGAGGTTTTGTAAAGGTGAACTTTATTGCTATCTGAAACGTTTTGATAACATTGTAAAACAACACCCACAAGTCTGAGACCACGAGTTCCTGCTTTTAATTCATTTGGATTCTCTTCTAATAAAATAAATTTAAATATAAAATAGTGACAATCGCCATGTTAAACTAGCATATATATATATGTATATATGTACAGTATATATATATTATAAATTATATTGTATTATGACATATATAAAATATTCATCAGAAATAATTTGAAAATGCTGCACGACTTAATATGCCCCAAAGAGCATTTGAAGCAAAAAAAAAAAAAAAAAGTCTCTATAAAGGGGTTCAACATGGTGAATTTTATATCTAAATTTATTTGCATAGTTACCTAGAAAAATCTTGCCTTATTTTTGTCTTATCTTTATTTATTTTTTTACTCAAATGTTTATTTCCAGGTTTAAAAACCCCCCTAACTTGCAGTGTGGTCTCAGGCTTCTGCACACCTCTGTTTTTATGTCATTTTTAAAGATGAAATAAGGAGTGTCACGTTTATGTCCATGGCTTTATCTGTAAGGCCTATGAATGCACAAACACAAGTGCGGTTTGAAATCAGCTGGTGAAATGTTTTCACAGTGGTACTGCCCTCTTTAACCAGACAGCCAGAGAGGAATCTGATAGTTTCTCTGCTGACGAAGGTTTTTCAGTGCAAACACACCAGGACTAGATCAGAGCAGTACAGCGAGCTCAGAATCTGTCAGACACAGACTAGTACAAGTCCCTCATGATCTCCTGCAGCAGCGGGTGCAAGCACCAGTCCACCTCGGTCTCCTTCAGCAGCTGGATCAGCTGCACGTGATCGGTCACCAGCTGCCGCAGGTCCGTCATCTTCTGCAGCACTTTGGCGAACAGCTGCAGGGAGTCGGGATGGCTCGTCTTCAGCTGCAGCTCCAGAGCATGAAGAACCGTCTCCTGCAGGTCCTCGATGGGCTTGACGTTCAGCAGACCCGGTCGATCTACCAGACGAGAAACGGTTTGAGACAGCTGTTCATTTCACTGGGAATTATTACAGAGCAAACGGAGCTTTTCCTATAGATTTGTTCAGGTGAATCTCACGAAGAGTTTCAGGGTTTCCAGTCATATTTCAGCACAGAAACGGAAAGAAAAGAAAATGAAAAAATAATAATAATAATGATGATAACCAACATCCCTTTCCCATTTTCTCATTATTGTGATAAAAACATCACATTAAAAACAGTAAAAAAACACTCAATTTTTGTTATTTAAAAACGATAATCATAAAAATAATTCACCAGGATTTTATTTTTAATAATTACCATAAATTAAATTTAGTCCAAAAGCTAACGGAATTTATATTTACATTTATGTTTATTTTTTTTAAATTTTACAAATGTTGTTTATAATTTAAAGATTATCATTATTAATAAAAATAATGTCACACTTACATTTTCAAAACTTTGCCTCTTTTTTTTTTTTTCAAAACTTTACACACAAATCCAAGTACTGCACACAAAATGCAAAATTCCTTACATCTCTCGCAAAATGAAGCACTGCTTTCAAAATATCAAAAGCAAACATTTGCAAACAACTTTGCCATAATATTAATTCCTGTTAGATTTGTGTGTTGTGTTTTGCAAAAAGTGTTTTATGAAATTGAAAACTGAGTCAAAGGCAGATAATTAGTGTATGGTTTTGCAGATTTGGTGTGTGCTTCTGCTGTTTGAGTGTCAGCTTTCAGAAACTGTGTCACAAGTGAAGATTCTGTGTGTAAGCTGATGAAAAAAAACTGTAAATAAAAAAATAATAAATCAATAGGGCTTCATTTTCTTCATGGCCCAGTCTTTTCTTGCACGTTTTTGAGATTCACCTGTTGTCTGATGTTCTGAGTCTTAAGTTAATTTTCACACAGAGTATTTTATCATGTGTTTGCATCAACAAAGTTCAAAGTTGGCATTTTAATGCATCTCTGACCAATAAAACTAAACGATAACTGCACCGGTTCCTGCAGAACTGTGAATTAAACAACTGTAGTGATAACGAGCCAAAAAACGGAGGTATGACGCAAGCTGGCGACAGCTCAGATCACAAGAGTCTGGTTTAAGCTGAGCGGAGATGATATGGTGAGTCACAGCTTGTGGTCGGACCTGAGGTTAGTCTTAGCATCGGCTGACTGATGCAAGCTAAAGAGGAGGTTTGTTCTGGAAGCGAGACCCACCTCCGCTCAAGATGATGACGGCCAGGAACAGAGCCATGTCGCTGTCGTCCAGCTCCAGCGCGTTGAACCTGACGGAGAACTCAAACTTGGGCTCCATCATCTCGCAGAAGGGCTTGCGCAGGCTCTTGAGGAACTCGCGGGTCATGAAGATCTGGCCGTAGGAGATGAGCGTGCCGTCTTTGTTCATGAGCGGCGCTATCATGATGATGAGGACTTCGATGACGCCATACTTCAGCAGCGTCACCTGGTCATTGAGGTCCAGGCTGACGAAGCCTGGGATGCTCTTGGCGAACTCGGTGACCTCGCTGACGGCTTCGGCCGAGCGCGACTGGCAGCTGTGGAAGAAGCGGAGCTCCACCTCGTGCATGACGCTCATCTCGGCCCTGCGGAGCTCCTGCGCCGGCATCTGCCTGCTGTTGATCATCTGCTCGCCTTCCAGCAGAGACTTCATGTCGTGAATAACGAACGGCTGTGAACCAGAACAAAGTGATGGGAAGCTTACTTAGGTTACAAGCTACCCTACATGAAATGTAACAAGTAGTGTAACTATTTCTATTACTTTATTAAAGTAATTGATTACATTTGATACTTTTTGATTACTTTTCTACATTTATAATGAATTGTTTGAATCATTCTGAAACATGTAAAGCAGGCTGGGTTAACTTCACAATAGTGATCAACGCTGATTACTGTCAGGCTTTCAAAATCCTTCGTCACTTGGATTAAGATTATAATAATTTAATTTTAAAGCACCGCTACCACAAAATCAGACTTACTTTGGGATCGTTCTGAGGTTGAATACAGATTTGAAACCATAACAAGAACTAGTTTAATAGATATGTGACCCTGGAGCACAAAACCAGTCATAAGTGTCAGTTTTAGATTGAGCTGAAAGCTGAATAAATAAGCTCTCCATTGATGTATGGTTTGTTAGGATAGGACAATATCTGGCCGAGATACAACTATTTGAAAATCTGGAATCTGAGGGTGCAAAAAAATCTAAATATTGAGAAAATCATCTTTAAAGTTGTCCAAATGAAGTTCTTAGCAATGCATATTACTAATCAAAAATTTAGTTTTGATATATTTACATTAAGTTTTGAGATTTACAAAATATCTTCATGGAACATGATCTTTACTTAATATCCTAATGATTTTTGGCATAAAAGAAAAATGTATAATTTTGACCCATACAATGTATTGTTGGCTATTGCTACAAATATACCCCAGCGACTTAACACTGCTTTTTGGCTCCAGGGACACATATAATTCTGTTTTTGAAATCAAATCTTTTGCATAGCTATGACAGGAAACACTGGAATCTAACAATGGCTTTGGAAAAAGCAGTTAATCTTAAAAAAATAAAGCATATACATAAACCCAAATAGGAAATAAAACAGTTATGGAATAAGCATGTGTACTAAACTCCTGAAAAATTGGCGTCTCATACTTAGAGCAACTTGGGAAAGAAATCAATTAAATCTCTATGTGTGTGAAAAAAATCAAATGTAACCTCCTTTGTAATCTTTGACATTTTCATAAGTAACTGTAATTTAATTACAAATTTTTTTCTCAGTAACTGTAACTGATTACAGTTACATTTATTTTGTAACTAGTTACAATGTATCTAGTTACTCCCCAACACTGAGTGTGCGTTACGAAATCTTCTATAAAAGTAAGGGTGCGATCACACTAGTTCGGTTCTCTTGGTTCATTTGGTCCGGATCAAAAAAAGAAAACAATACATTTGTTCCTGGTCCACGTAGTGTTCACACTGGCATTTCTGACAGCGAACCTAAAGGCATAGTCACACATTCACAACCTCATTGGTCGGGTTGAATGACGTGTATTTTGTGACAGAACTCAACACCAAACAAAAGGTGTGTTCGACTTAAAGCGGCACTGCGGGTGTGTGATATCAAAGCACCCATTCACCGATCGCTCTGCTCAGCGCTGCTTTAAGTCGAACACAGCTAATGCCGTCTGCTGGACTAAGCGTGCTCATTGTTGAGTGTACATATGATTTTATCTTTACCACATGCGAACTCACGAAGAGCTCATAAAAGGCACTTTACCTCCTCGTTGCTCCACGTTTGTCCTCTACTCATTTTGTTTTGGATACACCGCTTGTTCTGCGTCGTCAAATCATGTCGCATAGCATCACATCTTGTCATTACATTCTGTTTTTGGTTCGTTTAGAAGTATTTGGTCCATGTTGCGTTCATATTTCATTCAAACCGCACCAGGATTCGTTTGGAAGCAGACCGAGACTCATGTTTTTAGCAGTCTTGTGCACACCAGGGTTCGGATCGCAGCGTTCACACTTACTCAAACGAACTGCACTAACAATCGCACCGGAGTTCGTTTTAATCGAACCAAACACCCTGAGAGAAGCTCATGCGTAACAGCTGTTCACGCTAACTAACTGTGTGTAAGTACTCGAGTCTGGACAAAATCTGAGCCAAGAGCATATTTTCTACGGCTAGTCCAGGAGTCCAAATCCTCCAGAAAATAAGGTTTCGGACTTGAGTCTGAGTTCGGTCTTGTCTGAACTCGAGTACTACAACACTGGCTGTAAGCATTACTACATAAATATATGAATTAGTGCTGTCAAACGATTAATCGCATCCAAAATAAACGTTTTTGTTTACATAATATATGTGTGTATACTGTGTATATTATGTACATATAAATACACACACACATACAGGTACAGTATATATTTAGAAAATATTTCCATGTATATATTTATATTAATATAATTGATATTATATATAAATATTTTAAATGTATAAACATAACATATTTTTCTTAAATTGCATGTGTGTGTATTTATATATACATAATAAATATACACAGTTCACACACATATATTACATAAACAAACACTTTTATTTTGGATGCGATTAATCGCGATTAATCGTTTGACAGCACTAATATGAATGCATATCTTGGCATTGGTTGAATATGAACCTCTCAAGGTTTCTGTCAAGTGTTGCTGCAGAGATTTAGGCCCGAATGCAGCCTCAAAACGCATCCTTTGTTTCCCAGGCCATGAAGGACTCAACAGATGGATCCTTCGCGACAGACTATCCCAAGATTCATTACTTGCCGTGGGGATTTTTTTGACAGAAAATGCCAAATTACACTTTTAAATGTTAGTATTAGGTTTCAACTTAATTGAATATCTAATGCTACAAAAACAAACACTTTAATATCCAGTGACTTAGATACAGTGTTGGGGGTAACGCACTACAAGTAACACGAATTACGTAATCAGATTACTTTTTGCAAGTAACTAGTAAAGTAACACACATTACTTTTTAATTTACAAGAAAATGTCTGAGTTACTTTTTTAAATAAGTAATGCCAGTTACTTTGTTTCCATGTATTGACTGACAGCTCTGGTGTTGCCATGGTGACAGAAATCAGGAGTAAATGCAGAGGTATAAACATGATCTTACTGTACTTCATGAATTTGCTCATCTCACCTGCACAAAAACAGATCCAGTATTCCTCAAAATTAATAAAATGAAATGCAAACTCAGAATATGACGCAAACCTGCAATAACTAAAACTGTTAAATAACAAATATCCTTTACGTATTTAATCGCATTGTATTAAACAGTGTCTTTGCTCCTTACTTTCAACGATCCAATTCAAACATACTAAGCAAATATGACTTTAGATAAACATAACATGTTCTTCATTTTAGTTATTGCTGAATAGTGTTGAACTTTCTTCTCCTGCGTCATATTCTTCATGCAGTTTGTGTGAGCAGCGCCCTCTACTGTACAGACGTGAATTTACATTTCCTTCAGCCTGAGGCGCATTCACTTCACTTTTGCTGTGAAAGGGCTTTTTCATTTGTCAAAAAATTTAACTTTTTTTTATATTAAAAACAAACAAGCATGCACTTCCCAGATGAGAAAAAGTAACGTAACACAATACTTTCCATAAAAAGTAACTAAGTAACACAATTAGTTACTTTTTTAGGGAGTAACGCAATATTGTAATGCATTACTTTAACGCTGCCTATGCTTTATATAGTTGATACTTTTTAATGTGCATTAATGGACCAAAGTGAACATATTTAGACAGGTTGTGAAGATCAATCCTAAGTATGCTAGACTGTCCCATTTAACAATGCTCGCTTCGACCGTCACAGCCTTCGAACTGCCCACTGTATTTACAGTGCAATACAACAAGTATGCGGCAAGGAGCGCTATACTGGGAGTAAACTGTCTAAAGGCTTTCTCTTTCAGGCCAAGGTCAAAAGTATCTTGTTGAGCAAGTTAGTAATATCTAGGTACCTGATGTGTCCAGTTTAACGGCACAAACTGTGTGATATGAAGGTAACTCTATCGCCCTCTTGAGGACTGGAGTTGATCACAACCGGACGGTGTGTTTTCAGTACGTAAACATTGATGTTGGTGTACTGTAAGTTTCTGGCAGCAAACGGATGCATTCATGAACATGACCTCAAAAATGCTGTTGAACAAAACGCTTCCTGATTTCACGTCGTTCCACCTCAAGACCAAGTTAGACAGTAATATGACAGGTCTTCTGCAAATGTGCTGCCAGTGTCACTGAAAGAGTGAGCTCTGGATTCCTGTCTAACTATGATTCCTCACAGCGTTTACTCTCGCATTAGAACAGAGTCCCAAGCTGATCTTTTGTTTTCTGTCAGCTTCCTTTGAGTTGTCTGCATGAGTGCACAAGCCCCGAATGTGGAACTAATCAAGCATGAATTAAGACGCTTTTTTTTTATTTTATTTGTGTAGGCCTTTCTTTCTGCAGTCTGTGCCTTTATAAATATTTCTCCTGCAAAGAGAGCAGATGTTTGGTATCACTGGCTGCGTTAGTCAAAACAAGCATCTAACAGCCTTGGTCATATCTCTTGTTAAAGACACATGATGCAGGCGTTTTATGTGTGGTATGTTTGATTTCAACTTATTTCCAACAAAACAGGAATGTTCAATGGAGAGGCCGAGGGGCTTCGTTTTTGGCTTTCGTTATTGCTATGTTTATATACTGTAAATAAAATATGAAAATAGGAGCATGAAAACAAGAAATGTGAATTTGTTCTTGTTAAATATAAAATGTCATCTTTGAAATAAATGTTTTGTTATGTAAAGCAGTGATATTCATACATTTTTCAGTGTGGTCTAAGTGTCCAAATACCTTTTGGGGTGACAGTGTGATACAATGTAATAATTAAAACAAAAACATACAAATAAAATAAATATTTTTGTTTCAATAAAAACTATTACATAAAAAATATTACCCAGTATAACATTTCTTTAATTTTAGGATTTTTTTTTTTTTTTTTCTTTTTTAAATATACATGTATATAGTCAGCAAGGTAACACATTATTTTAAGTTGAAACAATTATTTTTTTTTACAGTATATATATATATATATATATATATATATATATA
>NW_015632025.1:326146-393033 GCF_001515625.1 Sinocyclocheilus rhinocerous
TATATATATATATATATATATACACACACATACACACACATATATATATATATACTGTAAAAAATCGTTTCAACTTAAAATAATTTGTTACCTTGCTGACTAAAAATTTTAAGTTTCGTAAATGTTAAGTTAAATGAAAACTTGAATATTTTAGCTGAATAAACTTAAAATTTTATGTAGCAATAGCCAACAATACATTGTATAGGCCAAAATTACCAAAAATCATTAGGATATTAATGAATATTATAAAGGGGTCATATGATGCGATTTCAATCGTTTCTTTCTCTTTGGAGTGTTACAAGCTCTTGGTGCATAAAGAAGATCTGTAAAGTTCAATTTAGAAAAATTGACCTTTATGACTGGTTTTGTGGTCCTGGGATTTTTTTTTTTTTTTACATTTTTTATTTTATTTTATAATTTTTATTCATTTATTTTTAGTTATTTATTTAAAAAATGTAATAATAACAATTAATTTAAGGAATGTTCTTGAAATAATCTAAGAGTGAAACTATGTTGTTGGTTATGTTTGTGTGGTTTGTTATGGATGGTAATAGAGGATATGACGACAGCATGGCGTGAGATTATTTGTGTTCAGCTGCTTGACAGGTTAACGCTGGAAACCTGAATTTCTGCCCTGGCTATGCTTCTAGTGCGTCTAGACGGCTACAGCGCTATCTGTGATGGTGTCAGACTCTGCTGCAGTGAAAGGCGTCTCAGTCGAGCACTCTACTGCAGAAGTGTGCACTCACGGCGCTGTCGCTGGTCTTTCCTGACAGTATGGCCCTGGCCTTGGCTTTGGTCAGGGGGAAGTACTTCAGATAGGACTCGTAGAGATGTCTGGCCAGCGCTCTGAGGTCCGCAGATTCGGGATGAATGTGGTCCACGTCACTGGAGAACTCCGCCAAGAGCTTCTCCTTCTCAGCTTGGGGCATTCGACCAAAACGAATGGCTGGGAAAAAAGCAAACAAGCAGACAGTTGAAAACCCCCAAATCCCAGATCCATCATGCTGGCAGTCTTCTCTGAGCGTCTCGGGTCTGTGGGGATTTTGTGTGGGAGTCTGTTTTCAGTGTTTCAGCATGTTAGCACGGGTCATTACGACCGCTTCAAACAGCCCTAGTAAAACAAGGAACACTTGATAACAAGTTCTCAGATATATTTGTTTTGACCCAGTCATCGTATTGATATCATTAGTACATTTAAGTATTATATAATATTTAATTCAGTGTCCATATGATTTTATAGACAAAACCATAATGCTTTAATGTTTGCCATGTTAATGAGAAAGCTAAAAAGACACAACAGTAGAACATGTGCATGTGACGGAGATGTTGTCACTGTATGAGATGGGCCTCTTCAGTTTCTCTATCAGAGACGCTCCCTCGTTTCACATGTAATAATTACTGAAAGAACAGGACAGAGTCTTCTATTCACAGCCTACACTGGAAAAATTACACTTTGTACTAACTAACTAACTAACTACTCTGATTTATTACAGGCATATTTTTTTCTCAAGTTGTATTTATGATTTGGTTCAATATAATTCAAAATGATAATTATATAATTTATACATTCAATTCTAATTATATTATAATAAAACATATTATATTGTAATTTTCACCCAAGATAAAACTAAAAACATTTTTAGTCAATGTTTAATTCAGTTTACTTACTACAAATAATAATAATAATAACAAATAATAATAATAATTAAAGCTGCAAGCAGCGATGAAAGGGCCCTCGCACCCGGGCTCACCGCCACCCGTATTTCCTGTGGGGAGTGTTATTTGCTTTTAGACAAACTGAACAAAACTGGTTTAAACTTTTGATCTGACCAATATAAAAATGCACTTCAAATATAGTTGTTTAACATTTTTCAGTGTATGATATAAACCCACAATGGCAGCGTTCTTTGAAAAGCATCCTTTTGTGTTTCAGGGAAATAAAAAATAAAAGCATCTGTGTTTGGAATCATGTAACAGTGTGTAAAATAGTGTCAGAACTTTATTTACAAGTGAACTTTTCCTTTAAGATCTGAAATGTAAAATATGTTATCATTACTAGTTACTCCTTACAATATGCATGGAAACGTTGTAACGATTCTTTATGATGATCACATGACTGGCCTGACGTTTAATACCTAATCCAATAGCAAATGAATCTGTGCATCTAACCATTCTGCACATGAAGCTGAAAATAAGCCGAATGTGAGACTTTAGCAACTGCTGAAATCTACATCTTACACATTACATGTCTTGCGATAAACCTTGGCAAGGTTTCAGGCCAGTCAGACAGGAAACGTGAAAGAGTGCCCTCAATCTAATGTAAGAAATTAAATTCTCTATAGATTTCTTCACACATGAAAGCATTTCTGAAACCTTTGATCAGGACTGATTGCATTATTTGACTTGGGGGTTGGAGAGCGTTTGTGAACGCTGTGTGTCTGACGTTTGTAACCCACGCAGCCAGAACGGCAGAGGTTATCTAATATTCGTGATGTAGGAAGTAACCGGTTTCTTTCATGCATATGCCCTGACTTGCTGATTGATATGACGTGTGCATTACTATCACACCTTCTGTGAACTAGTGCATGCCGAACTACCTTTCTCCTGCTGTACGCTTGGCCAGAGGCCAGAGCCAGTGACACAGCATGTTTGTGGCAGCCTGTCCACGCTTTCATGAATCATTGAGAAAAGAGACAGATTCCAACCAACCACTACAGAGAGAGGGAGAAGGGCAGGAGGGAAAACAGAGCAAGCCAATGGGAACGCTAAACTTGACTGACCTCTCTGTGCGCAGCATAACACCTGCAATCAACCACAATACGCTCAGAGACGCTTAAACACAGCGTAATTCAAGAGCCTGTTTGCACGAGCCTTCGGGGAAAGAATCCGGAATAAGAGGTTTAATCAGAATGGGAAAGAGGAAATGAAAGAATTAAAGGGGAGGGGAAATAAAGAAGGAAAGGAGAAGCAAAACAAAACCATGCATGTAAACATAAATATAAATAATTATCTTAATTTGATTTCATGTATTATTTAACAGATAGGTTAATAAGAGCCTTTAGGACAAGGATGTGTAATAAATGCTTAAAAATAAATGGAAAAGAAGAAATGAAAGACTTAATTATAATTAAATAAAAGAAAAACAAACAAGCAAACTAAAACCATAGATATAAACATAACTATAAACTACAAAGCTGAGGGGGAAAAAAACAGAACAAACAAACAACCAAATAAATAAAAGAGAAAAACACACAAGCAAACTAAAACATTACATACAAAACACTGCAAACTGTACATTTATCGGCATCGGGGAGTTTCAGTTTGGCAGTGAATGCTCTCAAAGATAAAGCTCGAAGAGCTCTATACGAAATCAAGAAAAATTTCCAAAATATTGAAATACCGCTTCCAATTTGGAGTAAAATCGTTGCTAGTGTGATTCAGCCCATAGCGCTGTCTGGAAGTGAGGTTTGGGGTCCACTCAGTGATCAGAGCTACACTAGATGGGACAGACATCCAACAGAAGCCCTACACACAGAATTCTGCAAAATGATTCTAAAACTACAAAGAAAAACACCCAATAACACATGTAGGGCAGAATTAGGTCGATTCCCATTGATTATTAATATGCATAAAAGATCTCTCAAATTCTGGATGCATCTTAAATCAAGTCCCACAGAATCGCTACATTTTAAAGCGCTACAAACCCAAGAACTGAACCCCGAAAAGAGTCCACTCAGTCAGCTAGTTCTGAGACTTACGATAGATAGATAGATAGATAGATAGATAGATAGATAGATGATAGACAGACAGACAGATAGATAGATAGATAGATAGATAGATAGATGATAGACAGACAGACAGACAGACAGATAGACAGATAGATAGATAGATGGATAGTTTATCAGCTGATGGTAATGACATGTGGTGTTTAACCAGGACACGTGCGGTTGCAGGGTTGCAAGTAAGGTGTCACTTTGCCTTTAAGCCCCAAGGCAACGAACACACACACACACACACACACACGCAAGCACACACACCCAAACAAACACACACACACGCACGCACACACACACGCACACACACGAGATCTCTGCACGTTCTGAAAGAAATGCCACATATGTTGCAGCAAGAGACCACAGAAAGGAAGCAACAAGGCATCCGAGGCAAAGCGCAGTTGTCTCAGAGCGTAGCATTGAAAGAGTCTGCCTCGAGTGGTTCAAACAGAAACTAGTTCTCTGAAACGGCAGGGCCTTTCACATGAGCGCGGGTTCATGCTCAGCTCACCGTTGTGTGACATGCCCACCATCAGGCACTTCTGAAAGCGGCAGTACTGGCACTTGTTGCGACTCTTCTTGTGGATGCGGCAGTGCAGGTCGCAGTGGTCGTAGACCAGCTTCAGGCGAATGGTTCTGCGGAAGAATCCCTGCCAAAAAGAAAAGGAATGTCGTTAGGAAGGAAGGGGAAAAGGCTTTCCTGACGCCTTGTTAGAATTCTTTTAAAAACATTTCTGATCTATTCAGCTCATTGTCAAGAAGCACAATAGACCTGCGGCCGAACGCTGAACAGCTGCTGCTAATGATTACAACGCTGTCATTTTTGGTAAACCATGTTTCATTAGTCAGAGGAAAAGTTCAGCACAAATGAAAATTTTGCCAACGTTTATTCACCTTGCAAATGAAAACCTTACTCCTCAAAAGGAAGCATTTAGAGAAACATACCAGCCGCTCTTTTACATTCAAATGGGGACTGAAGCTCTTGATCTAGGGCTACTCGATTATGACGAAAATCATAATCACGATTATTTAACACGATTATGAGTGGGCCATAGGACTAAAATTTTAAATGATTTTTTTCTTTTATTTAAAGATAGCGATCGATATAAATGAATAACCTAATGTAAAATAAAACTACATAGTCTTCACTGTAAGAATTAAACTTTGTTTAATTTTTTCGATTAATTGCACAGCCCTATCTTGATCTTTAAAAACTTTTAAATAAACAGGGAAAATTAGCGTGAGACTAAAATGGGTTAAGACATGTTTTCTGAGGTGTTAAATAATGGTGCAAATATAGTAGGCTAGTAAATTGACTAATGCAAACCTTAGTAAATCACCTTGCATTATTTATTTAAACTATAAATCATCAGACGAAGGTTGCGAGTTTTCAGCTCTATTTTTTCCTCTAAAACCTAGACCGTATGACTTGAAAGCTATAGTGAAAGTCTTCTGTCGTCATACAGCAGATTTGTGAGGAACAGACTGAAATTTAAACCTTTATATCCTCACTAGCTCTCCTTGACATGATCATGAAAGCAGTGACAACGTCTGAACAAATCATGCTTTTGAGTGAATTAGTTAAGTTTACAAAACCTGAGAAAAAAAAAAAAAGATCTGTCCCGAGTGCATAGACTTTGTATTGCGGTCAAATTTGATGCGTCGTAGAATTTCGTAAAAACGTGTGGATCACCACATTTGAAGAGGCTGGCAAGCTGTGCGAGAACATACCCGCAGTGGGGTATAAGTTGTACCCCTGGGGCGCAAGAGCACCCCAAAGTTGCCTCATAGACATACTATGGTGAGGGACGGCCCATGAAACTCACGTTTCTCCTACTATGGTAATTTACATTGGAATTTTGCATTGAACATAACTCTGGATTACAGTGTCATAGAGACATGGGGGTTGCTTCATTCACACTGGCAAGCAGCCTGTAGAGTAGCATCATTGGTCACGGCCAAACCACTCCCTAGCAACCAAACAGAGTACCTAGCAAACATTTGGCAAGTCCTATATCTTTGCATCAGAATATCATATAGACATGGGAGTTTTTTTTTTTTGTCGCATGCTAGCAAATAGGACTCCCAACTATCTACACATGCTAGCAGTGAATAGCTACATGCTAATAGTGATTAGCTGAGTGCTAAAACATGCAAAAAGTATAGGTAATTGCTAAAATACAGTCAAACCAAAATTTATTCAGACACCTTCAACATTTCTCACATTATCACAGTTTAAAATGGTAATAAAATATGACAAGAACTCATAGTTAAACTGTGTCAGAACAAATTCATCTTGATAATGTCAGATAACTTTGATTGAAATTAATTAGACTGTCAGCTGTTAAATTTAAGCACACAATTAAATAAAACCAATTTAGCTCAACCAATTACCAAGCAATGCTTTATTTTGTTCAGTCTGTGGTGGAAAAAGATCATATTAGCAATTAAAGAAAAACACTTAAGAAACACATGCTCAGGTCAAAGTGTCTGAATAATTTTTGGGGTATAATATGTGACAGTTTACTTTATTTTGCTATCCTCACTTACATAAATGAACTATAGTATAGTAACTATACTAATACAAAAAAATCAAAATCAAAAAATTATATCCGGTGTCTGAATAATTTTTGGTTTGACTGTATGATTAAAAAATGTCAAAATCTGTTAGCATCATGCTAACAATATGCTATATCATGCTAGCATTGCTTAGCTAAGTGGTAAAACATGTTAAGAACATGTTAAAAACATGCTAACACATGCTAGGATCGCCTACCTAAGTGCTAAAACATGCTAATAGCATACTAACATCATGCTAATGACATGTTAACTGTATTAGCATAGTGGAAAACATATTAGCATCTTGCTAAAAACATGCTAATGACATGTTAATAGTGTTATCCATGTTCGCATCTTGTTAAAAACATGCTAATCATATAGGTTGTTTGCACGTGTTGTCACTGATGACGCGCGAAATGCAGCTGGAGGCAGGAATCACTAGCAGAAACTCAAAATGCCTGTGTTTTGTGTTGTTTATGGATGCTCGAATCGGCCAAACCGACAAACCATAAGGAGCTTTTATCGTGTACCAAAATGTGTTGTTCATACACTCTTAAATAAGATATTATTTGCAGTTCTTAGAGCTGCATTGATTATATCGCAACATCGTGAGATTGAGATAAATTGAAGTGAGTGACAGCTTTTTAGTGATTCTATAAAAGTACTATTTGCTCGCTTTCTAGGCTATAATCAATTCAGAATTTGAATAAAAGTTTTGTTTTACGTGCTGCTGACAGGACCAACAGCCACAAACCCTGTTCATGCAGCACAGTTTCAGGAGTGACATATATCCCACATCCCTCACATAAATACGGGATTCACTTTGGAAATAGCTTGTTTACAATCAGAGTTAGCTGCTTAGCCTCTATCCTCAATGACAGGCAAGTATTTCAATTTAGTTTAAAAATCACTCCTCTTCATAACATAAGGATCACGTCCAACATATGTTGTGATTATCAATACCTTTCTCTTGTAATAGCATGCTGGTTGAAGAGAGATCCCCTCATATGACTGTAAAGCAGTTTGGGTGTACAGCAATACAATGAAAGCGCTATATAAAAAAAATATGCCTCAAAAAAATGCCTCCAGCCTAAAAGAGTACAGTATGGACTTTCCTCCATCTCATCCGTTCTGCTTTTTCAGTCACTCCTGAAACTGTGCTGCATGAACAGGGTTTGTGGCTGTTGGTCCTGTCAGCAGCACGTAAAACAAAACTTTTATTCAATTGATTATAGCCTAGAAAGCGAGCAAATAGTGCTTTTATGGAATCACTAAAAAGCTGTCACTCACTTCAATTTATCTCAATCTCACGATGTTGCGTTATAATCAATGAAGCTCTAAGAACTGCAAATAATATCTTATTTACATCGTGTCTGCGTGTGGCGTGAGTGAATTCTGACTGTCACCCTATATCTATTTATGTATTTCTTTATTAATATATTATTATATCTAATATTCACAAGCATTATCCGGCTCCGCTCCTCCCGACCGCAGACGCAGGTTTACAAGCCACGTTTTCATGCGTTTTTCAGTTAATTTCTTGCCTTTTCCCCCCTTACACTCTTAAAAGCAAAGGTGCTTCACAGCGATGCCATAGAAGAATCTTTTCTGTCTAAATGGTTCCATAAAGAACCTTTAACATCTGAAGAACCTTTCTGTTTCACAAAAGCTTCGAGGCGAAAGAAGGTTCTTCAGATTATAAGAAGGTAAGAAAGAGACGGTTCTTTGACTAAATGGTTCTTTGTGGAACCAAAAATGGTTCTTCTATGGCATCGCTGTGAAGAACCTTTTGAAGCACCTTTATTTTTAAGAGTGTAATACTGGCTTTTGGGTGATAGTTCACCCAAAAATAAAAATTCTGTCATTTATGCATAAGACACTTTACTAATATAATTTCTGAATGAAAAATTGCCAGGTTGAACTGCCAATTAAATAGGATCTCTTAGAACGCTACTTGTCCTTTAAATCTTAATAAAAACATTCTAAAGGTTTCAAATAAGTTAAAACTTTGTATATTGGAGACTAACATTACAATATATTAAATAAATATAATAGATTATATAATAATTTAAAAAATGACAAAGGAAACAACCAATATTGTATTTCAAAAAAGCTGTTTCAAAAAAAAAGTTTTTAATGGTTACATTCAGGTGTCACCTTCCGCACAGATGCCTCAAATCTCAAGCCATATAGATCTGAGGCCTATGACACAAGGGCTCGCCATCATCCCCAGAGCTAAGAGTGCGTCTCGGATCTCCTCAGGAGAATTCTCAAGGAGGAACACAATCAAGTCTGACTCTGGTATGGTCTATGCTGTTTATTTTCTTGGTAATGGTGGAAAAGCATGTTGTTGAGGAGATATCTTATTTTATTACTTCTTCTTTACAGCCTCCTCTGTGCAGTCGGTGGCTGATGAGAATCTTTCTTTGATGTACATTGAGAAACTACTCTTGGAGAGAGTCAAGGACAAAAAAGAGGACTTGAAGGCTGCTTTTGAAGCCTTTGACCAGGAAGGCAACAAAGCTGTCACCAAAGGAGAGTTCAGGCGTGTAATCGAGGGGTTTCTTGTTCCACTCACTGAATCTCAGTTTGAGGGTCTGTTGGCAAAGGTGTGTTCATTTAGAATAACAAAAGTCACCCACTTCCTTCAGTGCACTTACTGTAATGTTATATTGTGGTACTTCACTCTTAAAAATAAAGGTGCTTCACGATGCCATAGAAGACCCTTTTTTGTCTAAATGGTTCCATAAAGAACCTTTAACATCTGAAGAACCTTTCTGTTTCACAAAAGCTTCGAGGCGAAAGAAGGTTCTTCAGATTATAAGAAGGTAAGAAAGAGACGGTTCTTTGACTAAATGGTTCTTTGTGGAACCAAAAATGGTTCTTCTATGGCATCGCTGTGAAGAACCTTCTAAGCACCTTTGTTTTTAAGAGTGTATGAACAACACATTTTGGTACACGATAAAAGCTCCTTGTGGTTTCTCGGTTTGGCCGATTCGAGCATCCATAAACAACACAAAACACAGGCATTTTGAGTTTCTGCTAGTGATTCCTGCCTCCAGCTGCATTTCACGCGTCATCAGAATCACGTGATTGCAAACAACCAATCGGCATATTGCTAGCATAATGCTAGTTATTAACATGATGCTAAAACAATTAAATTTACTATTAGTGCCTAGTACTGAGTTTTGCCAAGGCAACATTTTCTTCAGAAAACGTACATATCTAGGCTAGTTACACTTACTGTATGTGGTGCTTTTGCTTCTTTGTGAAGCTTGAAAGCTTCAGATCTCATTACATTATTCAACATTTGTTCTGTTAGGTTAAACTTCATTTAATCAAGTTAAAAACATATAGATATTTTTTATATCAAGCTGAGTGCATCGGGATACACAAATCAGCCAATCGCTCCTTAAAGCAACAAACACACATGTTCATTTCCACTGTAAAGCATTTTTAGAAACGCTGGAATCACATGAAATATTGCTAGTGTATAACAGGAAAACATACAGTGATGCTCTGTGTAAATCTGTGTTTTAAATCTTATCTGGGTAGTTAGTAATGCTTTAATCCAAAAAGCAAACCACAGGCCCTTTGAGAGATTTCTGTACGACATGCCACTCGAGTCATTACGCACTCAAAGATAACCTGAGGTCTCATGATAGTGCGCTTTTATCTAAATAATACATCATTAAGACTGGCCTGCGTTGGACTTTGGCCAGAAAACAACTCTTGTTCCTCGTTGTCTTGACACGGAGTCATTAATAGAGAATGCCAGTGCAAATATGATGAAAACCCACACGGTTGGACCTCGACGAACACGCTTCTAAACCATAATTTAGAGAAGAGCAGAAGCAGAAGATTTCCCTCAGCGTGCGTCCGTTAAGTGTGTTTAAAGTGGAAACAATACAGGGTGCAAAAAGACGTTGACCGAATCTATTTTTGGTAGACATTTTCATATACTGGTGTAGTCAAAGGCCGGCTCCATGCAGTATTTTTAGTAGCTAAAGAATACATACACAGGAAAGAGGATGTTTTTCGTGCATTTACCTCTTGATCGGCCCACTTTTAAATTTAGAAACATTGCAGGCCAAATATATATATATATATATAGTAAACATAGTGTAACACCATGGCTTTGTGTTGTTAAACAATAAATGAGTTAACCAGCTTTAAGCATTGTTAAGTGACGGGACGACGGAAGAATACCTGCATTTAGCAATTTTCTCTTGCGGTGGCACCATTTATAGCAAAGCCCTAGTAGGAACATCCCAAATTTAGCATATTCTGAAATGTGTTTTCACACAAACACGCATAAAACGTTTCTGGCGAAGTCCTTTCATTTTTCAGAGAATGCAGCACATCGAGCGGGATGTGGTTAACCACAAGATTTGCATTTTTTTAAAAAGGATCCCCGGTGGCAGATTCTTCACGCCGACACTTTTCATAAATGATAAATGGGGTGTACATGTCGTGTGTATAAAATAAAAGTGCTAAATGTGTGTGTGGAGCTGCTTTGAAGCCTCTGTGAGATGCATCATCAAAGCGCTCATGCGGAGTGAGTGGGAAATGTGAGCACCTGAGATGTCTGGGTCACCCACTCAGATGATTATTCTTATTGGACATATCTCTCTGCCCATACATATTTCTGCCACAGTGGAAACTTGCCGAGGGTTTGCGGTTGAAGTGACAGACAGGTTCAGATGTATCAGGCAGGGCATTTTCAGACTTTATCTGCATGTCTGAGAACCGGTTCGATGTTCGCCGTGCTAAATTTATCAGAATGACTGGAAGAGCTTGGTGTGTTCGGGGTATTAACACACACGGCTGTTCAAAGCTCCCGGCTCTGTGTGTGTGTGAGTGTGTGTGTGTGTGTGAGTGAGTGTGTGTGTGAAAGTTTAATTTTAGTGTGTAAGCAATCGTAAAAAACTGTAACATTTATTTTATTTAATATATTTTTTATGGTTTTACTTTCAGTTAATAACCCTGCTGTAAACATATATATATATATGTGTGTGTGTGTGTTTGTGTGTGAGTGTGTGTGTGTGTGTTTGTTTGTGTGTGTGTATAGATACACTATATATCAGTATTTATGTATTTACTCTGAAATGGCTTAAAATGCTGATTTTGTTTTGAATCAGAATGAGCATCATTTAAATCAATCAGTCATTATATTCGAGTAGATTCAAAAATGTTTAATGTAAGAAGTAAAATATGGTAAAAACCCCACCCCAATGTCACCTCTCTGCCCTCCAGAACTGAGATGCTTCGGATTCAAGTATACAACTAGAATTAAATCTCTGATCTAACCAGCCAAAACTATGACAAGCAACATGCGACTGCATATTTAGCTGGAAGTCTGATTTCCGTTGTGTAGCGCTGGGTTGAAATCACATTGGTCCAAAATCCCGTTCAGAAATCTTCTAATCAGCTAATGATTTCAATAATCTTCTAAAGGACCAGAGCGTTATTTAATCGTCTGCGAGTGTGTGATTAAATTAGGATACCAACATTACACTTCCAAATATATAATGGGGTTCACATTGAAACTCTGGGTTCAAACCTCAAAATAAACTGTTTATGTGTTGTGAGGAATGTGAAACAAAAAACGTTATCATGTAAAAAAAAATATTTCAGTGCATATTTCTAGGTGACTAGTCAAATGTAAGTAAAGGAACGACATTGATAATGTGACTTTTTGTAGACGGTCAGATTACAAACAGGTCAATTACAATGTCATTAAAGCAAAAAAGATTTTGTCAAAATACCAATTTTTTTTACATTTTTTAAATGTAAAAATCCTTTATTGTGATATTATATTTTAGTAATTAATTGCTAATTATTATTTCTATTTAATAAAGCTAATTTATTAATTGCTAAAAAACATTATATTCATTAAAATGCATTAAATTCTAAAAGAGCATGAAAAAAATGGTCAGATATTTGGAACCCACTATATTGTCCATGATATCAACCTGTCAAAATACAAACACATTCACACTGTATTTACACGTAGTACTGTACAAAAACAAAACAAACAATACACACACACACACACACACACATACAGTTTTTGTTTTATTTTAAAATTATTGGAGGATGTTTTACAAGAAAATACTTTTTTTCTACTTCAAATTTTTACATTCAGTTCATCGTTACTTTGCAATCGTGCGGTTTCTTTGTAACTGTGTGAAATTTAGAATTAATGAGTGAAAATTATTTCTCCACCAATCTTATTTGACTGTAGTTACAGGTGGATGAACTGCAGTGTCGTACATTGCGAACTGTGTTCAGAACAGATATTATTGGCACGTTTTGCATCCTTTAGGGAATCAGGTGCTAAAAGAGCGCAGATGGAGCGTGCAAATAAGTGCTATTCATTCTTAGTGAACTGCTTAAAAAGCATTTAGCAAACCAGGCCTGTATTCATGACAGGGCAGTGATCTTCAGCAGAGTTTACCTTGCAGCCCTCGCAGGCGTGAACGCCGTAATGGAAGCCCGAGGCCTTGTCTCCACACACACGACACTCGATGTTCAACACTGAGCTGGACGGATCTTCAGGAGGCTTGGAAAACAACAGGCTGTTCTCCACAAACTGCGGAGGAGACTCGGGCTCAAGTTTGATCGAATCTGGAACAGATCAAAGGGAGCAGTTTTAGATTAAGAGTTCAAGCTAAATACAGTGCTGGCCAAAATTATTAGAACACTAGTATTTCCAGCAGCTAAAATGGTTTTAAGTCAGATATTTCTATCTTTTGCTGTAGTGTGTCAGTAGGAAATATCAGTTTATATTAACGGATAAAGAAAATCTGTTTTTTACAGCATTTTACACAAGTGCCTAAAACTTTTAACAGCACTGTAGCTTTGCAGGAGGTTTCTTGAAGCGTCTCGGAGACACAGTTCTTCTGGATTGAGTCTGTCTCAGTTTGTTCTGTTTCTTCATGTGACTCCAGACAGACTGATGATGATCAGATCAGATCAAAAATCTCACTGCATTATTACAATTAATGGCACAATGAATGTTTGGAAATGTGAACTGATATTTCCTACTGACACACTACAGCAAAAGATAGAAATAACTGACTTAAAACCATTTTTAGCTGCATGGTGAAAATACGAGTTTTCTAATAATTTCGGCCACCGCTGTATATCATTAGACAGCTACTTGTTTGTAGAGCCTACATGTTACAGCTGAAGGAATATTCACCCAAAAATGAAAGTGTGAGTAAATGATTTTTAGGTGAAGTATCCCTCTGGTAAAGCTGACACAGATGGAAGTGAAGCGTACTCTGTGCTTGCTGTGCTCTGTAGCTGCTGTAGTTCTCCTGCGCTCTGTAGCTGTACATGTGCGTCAGATCCATCATGTCCGGCGCCTCGCTCTGCGCCGGACTCGGCTCGTACTCGATGCCGGAGATGGTGCTGTAGTCCAGCGTGGAGAAGGGCTTCATGTCCATCGAGTGCGAGCTGTCGTCCAGTTCGTCCAGGTCCAGAGCGCTCAGGCCGAATCCCACGGGCCAGGCAAACGTCTGCGTGTCCACCATATCTGCCAAACACAGACCGACCGCAGAATGGCCTTCTAGTGAGAACATCAACAACACTGGAGCTCTCCCAAGCTACATCCCGCTTTGTGTGTCGTTGCTGTTTTGTTCAAATCTCTGCAGACACTCGCTGCTGTTTTGGCCAAAATAGCACACTGGTACACTGAAAAACCGGTAACCTAAAAACGGTAAAATCTAGTTTTATTCAAGTAACAAATATTATTTAATATCACGGAATTAACCTAAATGCATTATGTACACCAACAAAACCTTTACTGGGTTAAAGCAAGTAGAAATAGCACTTTAGGCTTACAAATGCAGGTTACCATTTACTACAGTTATTATTAAAAGTGTCATAGCTTGGTCTCAATTATATCTTATAATTTTTTTTTTTTTAATGTGTTCTTATTGCCACAAATACACAAATATAACTATATAATATTAATTAACAATATGTAGTTACTTTGAGTTTTGGGTTACGTTTTGGTTTCACCTTGGTTGCTTGTAATTATGCATAATTTACCATTATTAATATAGTAAATGCATGCAAGATATGTAACAAGGAGACATTAAAACAAAGTGTTACAAGTTTTTTAAAAATATATTTAAATGTAATTAATGTATTCTGTTTTTACGGAGCAATCTATTATGGAAATCAAATCTTGTTACAGTCAAATTAAAATGCAAACATATATTTTATTAGGTGTGCTACACTGTAAAAAAAGTTCGTTAAATTTACGGTAAAATACCGGCAGCTGTGGTTGCCAGAACTTTACTGTGAAAAATACGGTAGCAACATTTTAGGTTTTACAGAACTGTTTAAATTTAAAGTGAAAAACCGTATTTCATTAACTGATACAATGTTAATATGCAAACCTTTGCGTTAACTCATTTTATTTGCAGAAACCTACTGCACTTAAATATGCACAAATAAAAGTTTTGAACTATGGCAGAACTTAAACACACACAGACATCAACATTCAGCCTATGAATCTCAACATTGGTGACAATCAAAAAAAATAAAATCATTCTGCAATGCATGCTGGGAGTTTTGTATTGGCGCCCATTCTTGATGTCTGTGTGTGTCTAAAAGCTACTGTAGCTCTAAAGGTTTTGTGCATAAAATTTTTTTAAAATTCCTTCACAATAGTTTGTCAACTTATCTTGTAGAGTCATATTAGTACCACAAACAAAAAATGTATTTACCCATATAGTTGGACACAAATTGAGATCATGAATCACGTCATGAAATGATCATTACATCATCATTAATAGTTATTAAAAGCACTTCATTGCAATTTCTCCCAGCTTTTCATGCCATAACAAATGTGTTTTACAAACACAGATATAACAGCAGAGAAAAACTAACAATAAAGAGTCAAGGGTCAAGAGCCCAACTAAAGCAACCACTGATCGCCAAAATGGTGAGGCCAAACAAAACATTTTCAATACAATATAAACCTTGGTTAATTCTCAAATAATTTTTGTAGATATATGACAGAAATAAAGTGAGTCTGGTTAGTGATGAGTGAAGCTGGTAATGCTGTTTGTGGAGTTGTGTAATCCTCCTCTGCTGTTTTATTTCAGTTGATTTCATTTAAGGCTGTGGCTGAAGTCAGTTGTAGTTTCATTTCTTGCTCTTTCCTTCAGTGATTCTGCTTGTTAACAGCAGCTGTTCATCAGTGTCTGAATTCACTCATTAGTTTTCAATCACTCGGTCTAGTGGACTATATAGTGAACTAATGTAGGGAATAGTGGATGAGGGTGTAGGGTGTGATTTCAGACACAGTCTATGAGTGTTGACTCTGAGGCTACTTTCTCGAAAACAAAGGTTAGATCTATTACAGTTATTCACCGTATACTGTAAGGAAAATTACTGTTAATCATTTAACAGGTTTTTACTGTGGCATTTGTACAGTCTTTTACCGTTAAAATCACGATAAACTAATTACATTTAAATAATTAAAAATTGTAACTTTATTTTAATTGGCCCTTGTTACATATGTTGCATGTATTTACAGCGATTAAGCATAAATACAAGCAACTAACACTAAAGCAAATCTTAACCCTAAAGCCATAGTAAGTACATGTTTTTTGTTTTTTCAGGAACAGTGAATGAAATGAACAATTCCGGCTAATTCTGGCACATTTATTTCACAGTGTGATGGTCATTATTGTCCCCGATGAATACAAATGCACACTTTAATAGGATATGAACACGTGCAAAACCTCTGAATGCCATCTGAGAAAACATTCAAAGAGAATGTAAAGAAATCGAATCAGGCCAAAGGCCTCTCACAGCACGAGACGCTACAGTTTATAAAGCGTCAAAACCCCGCAGATATCAAGCCGACGTGAAGATGAGCTCCGCTCCTGCTGTAAAAACACTCTGTGACTCGAGCCGAGACTTCAAGACGCTCAAGGTGTGAACATACCACCGAATTTACACTGTTGGCTACTATCAGCATTTAACCGATTCTATCAGGTGTAAATGAAGGTATAAAAATTACTGATGAAGTTTTCTGCTGTTCTGTAAAAAATATCAATACATCAGTATGGATATTAGCACATTTTATTTGACCTTGGACATTGTCCAGCTACAGTGTTAAAGTGAGGATGATCAATGTGCGTAATCTTTTCATTGTTAAATCACTTTCTACTGTCCAAATGTAATCTATGTAGAAACAATGAGTAAGACACTGTAGGCTGTTTTCCCAGAAAAGTGTGCCGCTGTCAAAACACTGATCTGTTTGTTTGAGTCCATCAGTCTGACCGCTTTACAAACAATCGTGTTCAGTTCAGCACAGAAACACACACCTCAGCTGGCTTTTTCTCTGAGATCCTTTAAAAGCATCACTGCTCAACTGTGGTGATGACTAAAAACCAAGCTGCTTGGTGAAAAACATATTTTTTTGCCATATTACGATGCAAGAATATGAATCATCTTAAGACTATATACAGCAGTAGTGTGATGTCACACCTCTGTTATGGGTCCTGCTTTGTTGGTCTTTACCTCATTTTACTGTGTTTAACAGCACAGATTTCGTTTCTTTAATTCTTTGCAGGTAAAACTGAGAGATGGGCACCGAAGCGCACACATACTCCTGTCCTCGATCGCAGGACCTATCCCTTGAAGGGCGTTGTATTGCAATGTTTGTACAGTCATCGTGCTTTGAAACGGAGGGACTCATTTATTAATGTCACGTGAAATGAGGTTATGAAACCTCAGAAATCTGAATGTTTTTACCTACTGATTTTTAAGACGCAGGCTCTTCTGTAAATGCTTCAGAGAGAGGCAGATGTGCTATATATAGAATACAAATTCAGTGCAGTTGCCACAGAAAAAACATTGTAGTTGATAAGTCTAACACGGTTAACCCATCAATAACAAACTGCGTCGGCCTCCTCTATCGAAAAATGTACACAATCAAGGTCTCTGGTTGTGTAAAACCACCCAGAGGAAATGTTTCTTCCTCCAAAACAAGGCAAATACCAGTAAGTGCCCTTTTCATTTACATAGTTCTGGTCTTGTCCGGATGACCCGAAGGGGTTTAAATGTAAAGTTTTCCCACCCAAAAATCTTTCATCGCCAGACTGGAACAGCAGCTTTCAATGCACGCTAAACACGAGAGACGTTGAAGTAGAAAATATTCAGTCGTGACCTGGAATGTTTCCCAATGACTTTCCATAAACACCATCAGGTCTGACACATCCTTATTCCCGCGACTGACCCGATCCCCTCACTCCCAAGAGCTTTTCTTGATCCAGCGAGCTGTAGGACTGTCTATTCTGAGTAAAAAGCAAAGTTATGCCCGTTTTGAAATGTGGTAAACATCATTTGCTCCAGTTGGCAGAAGATATCGTAGCACTGTCAGAAATTTAGTTTAGTGAGACAAACTCTCCTACACTACTCCTTTGACTCAAGCGGTTGAAAACCTAGAGATATTTTGGTTGCAACCACAAGCCCATCGAAATATAAGGTCAAACCTGTATTTTTGACACCGCAGTGTTTCTGTGTCTATGATTTGCAGCGATGTGAATATATCACCAGCCAGCACTTGCAGACTCTTCATTACATAACTCTGAGAAGCACTGGGGGACAATGGGGTGCTCAAGTCATCGTACGGTTCATTGGCCCACACTGTTTGCACCGATATGACGTGTGAGTGGAGCATAACAATACATGACAAACTGTCAAGTTAATGCCCTGTATCTTAACAAAAGACAACAAACAGCACATGAACCAGCCCCTAATGCACAGATTTCAGCGCTGCGTACTTCAACCAAGTCTGATCTTGCAGTGAACGTGGAAGTTAAGACTAAACTCAAAACTAAACATCGACTTGAAGAACTGCATGGATTCAGAAAAACGGCCTTGCCCTCCCTAAATCTGTAGCTCACTGCTTCTGATAATAAAACAACTGGATTTGGTCACGCTTTATTTTAAGGTCCAATTCATTAATCCAAACCATTAATTTGCTGCTTAATATTAATAGTTAGTAAGGTAGTTGTTAAGTTTAGGTATTGGATTAGGGATGTATAATGTGGTCATGCAGAATATGTGCTTTATAAGCACTAAATGTGTTAATAACAGGCATGCTAATAAGCAACTTAATATAGTGAGAATTGGTCCCTAGATTTTTATTAGCCCTGTCAATGGATTCAGAATTGTACTGAAATTAATATTCAGATATTTCTTTAAAAAAAGTTGATTTGTCACCCGTTTGTTCTTCGTCAGACTCTGATCCCACAGTAAAGTAACAGCACATCTCCGGAGCACAAACACTCAGTCTAATTAACCTGACACTGACATTGTTTTTCAGAGACTATGAGCTAGTGTTATTCTGAGGTGTTAAATCAAGCAAAGCAGTCGGTTATGTGAAATGCTTTCCACAGGGACACTATTGCAACAGGACTGTAATGTTTTTCACTGATATTTCCTAAGAGCATCAAATAAACGCCAAGTCGGAAAGAATGAGGCCACAACGTTTTCACATGAGCCTGACAGAGTCCAGCAAGAAAGATCCCCCCCAAAATAATGCTTCCTTAAACATTCAAACGATCAGAGCTCGCCCTCCAGGAAAATATGAAGGCTCACCTCCTAAAGTTTAGTCTCACGTGTGATTTTTAAATTGCTTTGCACTGCACTGAAAAAAGGCAGTAAACCTGCTCGTCCGCATTCAGGTTCAGACTCAGACTAACAGAGGGACTCTACCGCAGACAGAAACGACTTCTGTTTCCTTGAAAGATTCCCAATGCTGATTCTACGAATGATAACACTTCTCAAAATCTGATAAGAGGGCGCAACTCTTATTTTCTCAGGTTCTTGTAATACGCATCTCTCTAAACTGTTTTGTGTTTTGATTATATGGGACACAATGACTTTTGATAAAAATATGTGACCTTCAGCTATTTCATCAGTAACACTTTACAATGAGTTTGCATTAGTTAGTGTATGAACTAACAATGAACAATACATTTATTACAATATTTACTGTAACAGTAGTTACAGTCGTTCATAGTTAGTTCATGCTAATTCACAGTGCTTTAATGTTAACAAGCTCAACTTTTGATTTTAATAATGCATTAGTAAAGGTTGAAATTGACATTGAATAACATTAATAAATGCTATAGAAGCATCATTTACTCTTAGTTCATGTTAACTAATTAACCTTATTGTAAAGTGTTACCGTAATTTTTTTCCCTACACAGTTCATTCAACGTTCAAAGCTCCAGAATGAACAAAAACGCCATAATAGAAGTGTGCACTCCACTGTAAAAATAATTTTTGAGGTTAATATAAAGATTACTGGACTACATTTTACAAGAAATCTCTAATTCAGTCTTTCTAGTTCTTGTTTAATTGAGCGTGTAACTTACTGTTTCTGTGCAATGACACTTACTAGCAATTTCTGACTCTGCGTATGCATCATGCCTGACACATTGTGTCAACAAGACAATTCTGAATGTTCAGCTTGGTTACAACGAAAAAAGATTCTCCTAAAAATTCTCCCTTTTGCAGAACAAACCCCAGAAGATGAGTGAGTGGATAAAGTCAGTTTTGCTGCAGAAGTTGTCAGCCAAGGTGTCAGCCATCACCTGATGCAACTCTTTCCTCAGAAGAAGCATGTCTCTCCGGGGAGGGGAGTACCCAGCCTGACCTCAAAGCTTTGTCAGGGAGGGCAGAAGAGACAGAAACACATGACTTCCAGACCTCAGCGCTGAAGTCTGACCCCTGCCCTCTCACTATGAGTCTCTACCAGACAATAAAGTCGTCTGGCCGCCTACTCGGCTGCTACTGATTTTGCGCAGCATGCATGTGCCACTTTGATGCAGGTCATACACGTTTCTGACCACATTTTAGGCAGGCTGGCATAAATCCCTCAACCATGGCACGAGTGGACCCTGATTTATTGTTCAAAAATGAGCTCACCAGGGGGTTTTCACAGTGCTTTTGGGCATAAGAAAGAAAAGCAGGTGATTACAAATGATCAGTATTTACGATATGTACCACCCACACTTTTCTTTTTTTTTTTTGAAACGAATGAATGATGACCAATAAAATTAAATTCTTCTGAAAACATTTAAAGTGACAGTTCAAGACAGTATGACTTTCTTTCTTCTGTGTAACATAAGAGAAGATATTTTGGAAAAGTATCAGTGTTTTTTCTTTACACAATGGACGTCGACAGTAACTAAGATGGTTTGATACACTATAAAAAAAATACAAATATTCAAGTAAAACACAAGTAAATATTCCTTCATATCAACACAGTACACTGTCATCGTGTGCCCTATTTTTAACTTTTTTAACACTATATCAACATTCTTCTAAATATCTCTCTCTTTTGTGCTCAGCAGATTTGAAGCATCATGAGGATGAATAAATGATGACTGATTTTTCATTTTTTTAGGGTGAACTATCCCTTCATTCCCTAATTCTCTTTATTTTGATTTACAAGAAACACTGGTCTGTCATTTAATTATGAAATCTTTTTGCTATCTCAAAACTTTTGGTTTGATAGCCATCCAGACCATTTGACAAGTTTCAATTCACAGTTATAAAAGGAACATAAACACCGCACCAAAAGCAAGACATGTTATGCAGAAACTATAGCTCACCCTCCGGAGCCGGGAGCTTCTCCTGAGGTAAGGTCCTGGACGATTCGGGTCGATAAAGCACACTGAACTTTTGACTTAAGCGAATGGGCAGGCGAGTGGCTATTTCTGTGGTTCTATTAAACTGAACAGGAACTGCAGGATTTTTTTTTTGGCTGGTTTTGACACTTCACGGCCTCAGCAAAAGTGCAGACAGCTAAGTATCATGTGGTCCTGCTGTGAGGTGTAAGGCTAGCCAGATGACTTCCTGTTGCTTCATTCTCACTCAGAACTCTGCTGGTTCCACTTCTCTTCGCAGAAGAGCGTCGGGTTCGAGCACAGCTTCTAATAAATGCACACACAGAGGCACAAGTCAAATTAGGCTGTTCACGTATCGTCTGAAACTACCAGCTGTCTTAATAAAGTCAAGATAGCTGATAAGTGTGCGCTGATTAAAGTAATTCATTAATGTTTACTGTCCTTGACATGAGTGAGTTTTGATGCGAGACACTAAGGGCAAAAACACTGCTTTTTTTGTTTTGTTTCGTTCATGCATCTGTCAATTTTGGGCTTTCTGGCTTTTCACTAAGTATTTTTTCAGACTAGTGGAAAGAATACACTTTTAAGTGTTTCTGTTGTGGCACTTCATCTATCTGTGTCTGTAGATTTCATCTACAATACATATTTTTAAAGGCCGCTTTCCAAAATCCTGCACTTACACTAAACTAAACATTTTTATTCCTATCTATATTCTGAAGGGGTTTAAAGAGGGGTTTGTTCATATATAACCTGCCTGATTTTATACAACATTTTATTAAATAGAATTGGTGAAAATTTATTTGTTTCTGTCTGTTGACAGTATATTCTGATTTATGGAGGGACAAAAGAGAAATCTAAAATCACCTCGGGAAAAAGCTTTTAACATGTTAAACATGTAACACCTGGCTTCATCCAGTGATTTTTGTTCTAGAATCACACTTTTAATTAGACAACACCTCATTTGCACACTTAAACATAACATTTCAATCAACCTTTAAACAAATTCCAATGCTTGCGATTCTTAATGTAATCAATCAGCGGAGGTTATAATCTATTATATCTATTAGTTTTTGAGATCCAACATGAACTACGACCCATTTCAGTGGATTCAAACTATGATTCATCTGGAGATTCATCTGGAAACGGGACATTTGAGTAAGGGACAAACAATCTGTTCTGATGCTAAAGCCAAACGTTCACAAGGGACTTTAAGCAAATCCGAAGCTGAATTGTGAAGCTCCTGAAGGATTTCGACTTGCACAACATCTAAGGACATGAACTTTCTCCCAATTACTTTTAATAGGAATGAGTTAACGGTGGACGGCTCTGCTGGGGGTTTTGTGGAGCTTCCTAAACGGATAAGGAAGGAACGTGCTCTGTGTCAAGGCCTTCGCAATGCGCTGCGGCTACAGATCCCGTGAAATGAGAGCAAGGGTCTTCCCTGTTCCTCGATGTGGACTGGAAAGGGGGCAGAGGTTTAGTTTTGGTCACATCATGACTAAAAACATGCACCGACGACGCTACAGTGAGAGCTTTGGGAAGCGACCCGGAGCTCGTTCCCAAAAACCTCACGAGCTGAATGTTTAGTGTCTCGCTGACATCGAACCTTCAGCATGAATTACAGTCTTTGACACGGCCAAATCGCAGGGGCTTCTGGACTTCACCCTAAGTGCTCCGTTTCATATCACACGCTTGTTTATGGACACTGTAACATTGCATCATAGTTGTAATTAAACGCCATAAGAGCAGGAGATAAGAATGCATACTCACATTCATGACACACGAGCAGAACGGGTTTCTGTGTGAAGCGTTGACAAAACCACAAAACCAAAATTCACTTCAGTCCAAAAATGCAAAGTACACACGATTCACACAGCAATTCATTCTGCTTTCATTTGATTGATGCAGTTGTAGTTTTGCAGGCAATCTATACAAATACGTCTCCATTGGTTTAAGTAGTTTAAGCTAAGGAAGGAAAAACAAATAAATGACAGACTTAATGTACAGATGAGTTAATATGACTTATTAATGACAGTGTTCTGAATTTCATCTCATTTTCCATACCTCCGATATATGAGTATTGAAATCTTGTTTGCAAGATGCACATTTTCTAGGCTGGATTAAGCATATGATGCTTAAATGATAAAAAGCAGGTAACACTTTATTTTGATGCTCCACAACAGACATTCGACTGACTATAAGTAACTTTGCAAGTACCAACCCTAACCCTACATGTAGTGCTAAAGTTACTAATAGTTGGCAGAATGTCAAAAATGGACTATCAAAATAATTGTAACCAAAAAGCATTGATAACATACATCAGTAAAAACTGACACTTTTCTTCACAAACCAACACTGGAGCTCAAGCACATACACGCACTCACACACACACACACACACACACACACACACTCTCACACACTCACACACACACACACACACACACACACACACACTCACCGTATACAGCCCACGGATGTATATGCCTCCACGCATGCAGTGGTGCCATAACTGGTTCTTGGAACTGAAGTTCCAGCTCACTGAAACACAAAGTGAAGGAGGTGTCTTTGGATAAGGTGCGGCTTATGGCCTCTAATGAAGTCAGTGCTTCTGTATAATCCTGCACTCTGTGTGCGAACACGTGCAAGATAACGCACTAAAGCATATCTGGGCCATTTCAAAAGAGACGCAATCCATCATCTTTACGCTGAAACCAAAAAACCACTCCTGTAAATGTACACACACACACACACACAATGTACTGAGCTCAGACTGAAAAAGCTGTACCGTATAGACGGTTCTTACTGAGCGTTCAGGTCTCAGTATTTTTAAGTGCACCAAAACTAAATGAGCAAAGTGCAAGAATGTGTCAGCTGCAAGTGCAGCTCAAAGTGACAAGCAGTTTTACATTAAAAATCAATGTAAAGAGGGTTTCTGCTGTGATTTCCACACCGTACGTTTATGACAACAGGGTAAAGTCCACCACGGTGCACTTCAGTTATACAACAGGCCTCAAACGGCTAGATTTGTTTCACTCTATACTGTACGTTCCCTGAGCTTTTACACATGCTAACGATTGAAACCACATTGAAAATACAGGATTCAAAATCTAATTCAACCAAAGAAAAAAAAAAAATGTAAAAACATAGAAAAAAATATATTTTTGATTTCTAGGTGACTAATCAAATTTTCTTGCTTCCACTGAAGCACAAGATGTTGTTTTTAAACCATGCTGGAGAACAAGAATTCATGTTCATATTTCAAATCATAATACATAATTCTGATGATACAGTTTGTAATGGAAAATTCATGTTAAACTAGAAAACACAAACATTTTAACTAGCCTCAGACTTTTGGACTCCACTGTACATGTAAACATACAAAGACAAACACACACATAAACAACATACTGTACACCGCACAATAAAACACACAATAATTACGGGCAGAACTCTGAGTCCAAGTGAAACATTATCAATTTCGATTTTCAGTTTCTGTTTTTTTTCTTCTTGCCCTCCCACTTTTACGATTATTTACGATGCATAAGCACGGTCTGAGCCGAATGACAAAGCTGACCTCAGATTTACTGGTAAAGCATAATGTGATATTTACTGACCTCTCTTTCATATTAATTTCGCAATTTGTGTAACGCATCACAAATGTCATAAGGTTCTTTTAATTTCCCTAAATAACAGCAGGCCAGACGTTGTGCGTTAGTCGCTATTTGTGACTGTCACAAGAATCTGACTTTAGTTCTTGAATTAAAGAGTGCTTACGTTGGCAACGTTTTATTTAAATTTTTTTTATAGATATGCTACTGTAGTTCATGTATCAGAACATGATGCAACTTCTGCTAATAGATGTCAGCCGTCATTATGTTGTAGAGTGATAACACACTGTCATACTCTATAATGTGCATTTTGTTAGATAATGTTTTAGTTAAAATTCATATTGTGCAATATAAAAAATCAAAACAATAAAAAAAAAAACAGTTTTACATCTATAACAATAACCAAATGTCCAAAATGATTGTGTTTCTGTTTTTAGAATGCTGAAACATTCATATAGTAATGACAGTAAATGACTTCATCTGACTCATATGATAGTGATATGATATTATTACACACACAGAGCTATAGTTTAAAGATCAGTTCTAAAGCAGCTTTACAGAGAAGAGTGCTTCACAAAACCCCAGCGAGCACACGCGGCGATGCACAGCTAACAACACTAAGGTTTCATATATTTACATATGTGGATCTCCATAATGATGCTTTCCATTTCAGAGAAGCATTTTTGTAAATTTGACACAGAAACATTTACTCAGTCAAGACTCCATAAGACAAAATCTTCAACAAAACACAACTTCTGCAAAGTTGCAAAATCTGAATCTCAGCTTAAATACAGTTCGTGCTGTGTTTACTGAATAATCAAATCTCTGTAGAGGTCTCTTTATAATAAAGTTAAAAATAAAGAAAATGTTGCACTAAGCAGCATACAGTGGCCGCAGAAATTATTTAGACAGATAGTCTATCTGGACATTACAACAAAATATCACATCAAGTATCATCTGTTCTTTAATTCTGAAGGAGTCAGAGCTAATTTCACTTTTCTGTGAATTAGCTGTATTTTGGGGTGTTTTTGACAGATTTTTTTTACAGATGTAGAGGAACACATGAACTATCAATATGTTCCACTAAGAAGAAACAAAAAACACTATCGTTTTATTCATTTAAATATATCAAACATTTTACTATGTTTTTTTAATATGTCGAAAGCAATGACATTCAAACAGTGTAGCCAAAATATCCAGATATTTTTTGAGGCCTGTATAATAATCAATATTTACTGTAAATTATTCACTATAACAGTCAAACGCTTTCCTCTAAATACATAAACCCAGACAGAAACATCAAGCCTGTTAATGAAGATGATTTTTGGTGTAATCTAAAATAGAACGTGTCTTAACTCATTAAGCGCAGCTATGCAAAACACGAAATGTTGCTTACTATTGAAATCTACTAAAACCTATCAAACTGAGCTCAACTATTAAACACACAAACTCAGCAGTTTATTCACAGATTCTCAGAATTCATCTCAAAGAGTTTACCTCATGCAGATTATTAATATAATTTAATATCATAAACTGTTTATATTTACACTCACCCGAAGTAAATGATGGCTTTTTAATATTGAAACGGTGCAGCATATATGTAAGTTAGCAGACACAAAGTAGGCTAAAGGAACTGTTCTCTCTCTTCAGTATTCACCTGCTGCTCACTAGAGGTGGTCTGGAAGTGCACTGACCTGTAGGGGTCTCTTGAAGGTGTTCAGTGACGCGAAAGATAGTTCCTCCTGGTGTGAGAGTCGCAGGAGTTTCCCTGCTGTAGCTCCACAGCTTCAGCTCGCCGTGAGTTATAGATACAGGAGCTCTGTAAGGCGCAGAGATGCGCGGGGCACTGGAGAACTAGTGACGTGTCTCAAAACCTAGCGAGCTGCCTACCTAGACAGCGTTCATTCTGGGGGATTATATGCGCTCTCTCTCTCTCACAGTCTCTCTCACACACACACACACACACACACACACTGCATACAGATTAGATGCGTAAAATTCTATTTTAAAACATAATGTAGATTAAGTATTTCTACACGATTGTAAAAATCTGTTCTAAATGTGACTAACGATTCAACATCGTCTGTAAGATTGCGTAAAGAGCTACCTATGATGGCCAATAAAAATAAAAAAAAAGAATCCGCATAATGCAAAAAATGACTCAGATTCGAAATTATACTTTGAAGTTTTCACTAAATATTCCAAAAGATTTTTTGAAAATGCCTAAAATTCCGACAGCGTCTAGTTAGACCGCTCTGTGTGGTTTGAGACACTTCCACTCTGTTTCTCCTCCCATCAGGAACACCTTTGGAACACATGGAGCAATGCGGAAGAGCCAAAGAAGCCTGTGCCAAATTAACTGCATTACGCCAAGTTTACGTGCACTACCGATTTTAGGCTACTCCACCTGTTGTCATTGCCAGCACCCGGTGAGATCACGAAACATGCTTCAAGCGCTAAAACTGGTGATTTAGCCATTTAGCATTTTATCGATACTGGGAAATTCGTACAGCTAGATGTAAAATAATAATAAATAATACCTTGTAAACGTTTCGTTTGAAGTACATGAGGAAGTAAGGCAGACAGTGAATCTAAATCGTATTTGTTTGTAATTGAGATTACATCAGGTCGTGCCAAAGTCTCTTCGGTGGGCAGATTCTCTCACGTTCCCTCTGTCTATCATAGAACCTTTCTGCCTCTGCTGCACTTTGAAATCCACTGTAATAGCTATAGCAATAACTTACAGAACATTGTTTCATTGTTTCACATGATCAGACAATGTGTGATAAAGATGTGGAAAGAGGTTTGACGTAATGAGAGATTCTAACATCATCAATCATATGACTGGACAAAACCATTGAGAGAAAAAAAGGCGGTAGGCTGTTCTGACAGAGCTGTGTGCACATATTAGAGTCATTAGCGGATTATAATTACGTACTGATACCATGCATGCATCCCATTTAAAATATTATTGAACGTTGAATTATAGTTTTGAAGACATTTGCATTTTCCCTTTATGTTTTTATGGGAATGTAGATTTATCATCAGACCTGTGTAGCTCTTGATTTTGATGTCAAATGAGTGCTAATGACTGTTAACCAAGGCAGTTCAGGGTGCACATTCCCCCCCCCCACTCATATTTTGTATAATGGTGTTAGTTTGGTTTTCTGGATGGGCTATGATGGCATAGGCTGACCATTAACAATTTAACCATAAACAGTTAGCAAAAGCATAAGTCATCTACTGCCACCTTCTGGCAAATCATATTATGAATAACTCACTTTTACCATCTCTCAGATGAGATTAAAGCTTTATTTGTCACAAAGTACATGAAAAATACATCATGACTTTTCCCCCCAAAGCATAATAACCTTTTGAAAACCAAATGGCTAGGGCATTGTTGTTTACACTTACTGATTGGGTCCATTGGTTCTTAAAATGTGAAGAAACAAACAAATACTGCAAAAAGGTTACAAATACATGCACAACAGTAAGTGTGGCCACTTGATGCTTCAGCTGAATGTACATATAATGGGCAAACGGAGCACAGAGCACGCCGGTATGTCAGTGGAATGATGCGCCACGTGTTTATTGACACTTGTACAGAGAAAACAATTATCACCGGGTCATGCAAAGCAATAATACTGTGCACAACGAAAACACAACATGAACAGTGTGACGCCGGAATAAACATGTATTCAAATTAAACTCCTGAGATGTTAAACATACAGTACAATACAATATGCAGAGATACTTTAAACATGGCACTCATGAATATCTTGACAGGTTGATAAGTGCTGGATGCAAGCTATGTCGCTAAAACACCAGGCGTTCCACTGAAATCCCACCACTGCACTGAAACCGACCAGTCCAAGCATTGATTACTGTAGGAAACTTGAAGAGGAAAGTGCTTTTATAAAGATTCCGAGGTATTGTTGAACTAATGTCTCACTGGCTAATGCTTACAACACATCAAATAGTTACACGCACACACACACACACACACACACACTACAGGGGATAAACAAGGGAAACTAGTCACAGATATTTGTCTCCGGGTAAAGAAAACACACTACCATGATACAGCTACAACATCGAGGGGCTATAGACGAATTCAGCATACTCCAGCCTCCTGCATCTGATTGCTTAAGAGTCATTCCCTCCTCATATAAATCCCAGTGTTTCGGAGCAGAGCGACTCAAAAAACGTAAACACCAACATCTCGCGAAAACAATCACTGTACATCACTCTAACCTTCACTCGGATAATTACAGCAGAGTTGGGAGGAGGGGTTAAATGTACACAGCTACATGGAATTAACCTCAGACCAGGATGCATATCTGTCACTCGAGTGCCTGGCCACCTTTCGGTTGCGGGGTTTTGTCATTAGTCAGAGAACAGGCTTGCAAAAGACTTTCGCAAGTTTCGAATGGTCTCCGCCTTAGCTTCATCCTCGTTGCTGGAGCGGAAAGTCTCGCCAAAGGCGTTGAAGGCGTTGGTCAAGGACTGGGATTTGCTGCAAAACAGTGGGAAAAGCAAAAGGCAAATTTAGATCGTCTGTGAAGTTATGCCTTTGTTTGGGTAGTCGTGCAATGAACACGAGAGTAAGGTGTTGAAGGCAGAGGAACTCAGTCCCAATCATGGAGATGTACCTTCCTGCAGAGTTTGCAGCTCTGAACCAGGCCAATCACAGGATTTGATTTCAATGGAAAAGCACAAGCAGGTTTGGTGGAGCAGAGCTGATCCCTGCAGGAAGGTAGGACTGCGTTCCAGCTCACATACTGTCTGTCCTATACAGTATACTATGCTACGTTAGGATTAGCGGGTCCCAAAACATACCCTGCTGGAAAAAAAAACAGCATATGCTGTTTAGGTATGTTTTGAAGCATGATAGGTTGTTTGAGCTGGTTTATGCTGGTCATGTGCTGGTCCTAAGCTGGTCCTAAGCAACTAGCTCCTGCTCAGGACTACCTCATAACCAGCTCAGGGCCAGCTGAGAACCAATCAAGGACCAGCTCAAACCAGCTGCCATGCTTCAAAACATATGCTGTTTTTTTCAACAGGGTAGTACACTGAAAATAGCATGTCAAAGGTTTTGATATGCAAGAGAACTGATTTGCACTGTTTCTTCGACAGCGTACAGTGTGCATGATGCAAATTTCGCCATCAGAATAGTATGCGTGTACTGTACGCGTACCACTAGAATTTTTATAACCGTGCGTACTTTGTACGTGCAGGTTGCACATGCGCATAGAATTTGTTTTGCAGTAATCAGTTGTTCCACAAGGTGGCAACACTGGCCCAGGCTGTTGTTTCACCGTAGAGAACGAATTTAAAGAGACAGAATAACAACAACAAAATAGCGGAGACTACAACAACAACAGACGGCTGCATTTACAAGCACTTGTGAGCAAGAGGTTATGGGATAACCCAGCTTTGGTTTAAAACAGTTCAAAAATATTTGTTATCAGTTATAAATTATGGGGAAAATAGAGCAGACACTGCACATGGATGACGCTTTTAAGAGCGCATGTGTCGACCGCCCGCGTTCACGCACAACATCAAATGGAGTATAATTTGAAAGGCTACGCGTTCGACTGTACGCATATGCATACAAAAACTAAGTACACTTTGGGCTTTAGGCATACTGGCTACTTTATATGTCAAAGTTAATGTTTACCACCACTAGCATATAGTATGTATTTTGTATAGCATGCATGTATGGGATTTACCCCACTTCTCCAGGAGAAGCACCCTAATGCAGGGCAGTGGTGTCCTGTCCTGCTCTTAGAGGGCCAATGTCCTGCAGAGTTTAGCTCCAGTCAGCTCTTGCGTGGAAGGTTCTAGCGAGTCTGAATACACTGATTAGTTGGTTCAGGTGTTTTCAATTAGGGTTGGGGCTAAACTCTGCAGGACAGTGGCCCTTAGAACGGTTTCTTGCTCAAATGGACACGCCTTGCAGCAAATGATCTCCAAGTGAAAAGATGCTTACTTCAACAGAGGATGGGTTGACTTCTGCTGGGGTGCAGGCTGTTCCTCCACAGGAGGCTGAGATTGAGTGGGTTTTGCTGGGGTAGGTTGGGCCGGGGCTGGGGTGGGAGCAGGGGAAGCAGTTGCTCTAACAGGGGCTTCAGATGGAGCATTAGTCTGTGCTCGGGCTTCAGGTTTGACTTGCTCTCTGAGCACTGGTTTAGGCTGGAGCTGCGGTTTAGCTGGTGACGGGGGTTTAACAGGACCTTTGGCTGGGGATTGCTCTTGAGCAGGGACTGGATCTGGCTGGGTTTGCCCAAGATTCTGATCTGTGTTGCCCAGTTGAGCTTTCGGTTGGGCCTTGGTGGGAGGTGGGGTCTGGGGTTTGGGTTGGATCTGAGGCTTGGAGTTCCTCCGAACTGGAGGCACAGGCTTTGGGGGAAGGGGTTTGGGAGGTTGGGGTTTTGGGGGAAGTTCCGTTGGCTTCCCTGGAGTGGGTTCAGGTGCGGTTTGAGCCTGGGCTTTGGGCTGTTGCATGGTGGGTGGTAGAATTGGGGTAGGGCCTGCTTTGGGCACAGGCTCCTGGTCAGGGACTGGCTCAGGTGTAGGCTCTTGACTCTTAGGTTGTGGGTCTTGGGGTTTCACTGCCCCCCCTAGGTTTAGTACAAAAGAGAGTCATCATATTATAACATTTTTACACGTTGAGGCTTGCAAGAAGGTTTTAAATCCAGCACCGGAAACTTTGCATGATTTATGATAAAAAAATTAAGGTGCCCCCAAGACTGGCCAAAGTAACCATACAAAGGGTAATGCCCAAGGTAAGAATAGTCATGTCCACAAAACAAAAGGAAAAGTTTTTACTCTAAACAAGCAGATGGGACAGTTAGCTTGCAGCAGTATCATAGGTGTGGATGTGAAGAGTAATAGCTGCAGGTTCACAGCAACAGATCATGCATACAAAAGAACCAAGACCCAGAGGCTGCATGCGCCTTATTTAAAACAAAGACTGCATATCTTTTAGTGTTCACCCCTGGCCTTAATTGGGATGTTTTGCCTTGCCTTGTTTCAGATATACTTTGTTATACGTTTTATACAAAATCAGTGTTCTTTATAAAGTGCATAACAAACATAAGGGACAGTTGGGATACATGCAGGAGCAGGTAAAATGTGGGAGATTCTTTGTTCTCTTGAGTATGAGAGAGAATTACGTAATGATCTAGTGAGCGAGGTGTGTCTTGTGGTTCTGCTTGTTTGTTTAAAAATACTTGATTATGTTTCTTGCTATCTCACTATAAATGAACATACAGTGGGCTTGACCCTTTAGAAAGTTTACAAAGACACTCAGAAGAATCTCATGCCTTTCATAAAGGGTATTCCATTTGAAATGAGTCTAACAAAAATATAATTCAGTAACACAGAACAGTAAGTCTGGGAAATGGGAGCTTTATTACTTTGGACATGAGGGGGAAAGACTAGATCTATATCAGACAGTAATCACAGGCGAAACCCAAGTACTGGATTTAAAGAGGCAGTGACATCAGCAAAGCCTAATCAACCCAAGTCAATGGGTATAAAGTCAGAGCACACTATGGGACTCTACATCAGCATATAGCGATGGAGATCTGATTCTTCACAAGTATCGTGAGTACACTCATTGTTTTCATTAGGTATACTTTTCACACAAAAAATATTTCAAATTTTTCCACTCTTTGGTAATGCATGCAAATATACCTAAGTAAACATTTCCCATACAATATAAGGACATATTTTAAACTCTGAACATAGATACCTCTCGCGCATTATAGATACCATCTTGCATGTTGATAAAACAGTTAAAAGCATCAATATACAGAACAGGCACTACACTGATAACACCCCAGACATCTCTCTGGTACATATTCAGTCTTGTCCAAGAACACTAAGAATCATGTCTTTACAACTGGAAAAGCTCATTGTTTGTGAAATATTGCATTATTAAACGTCAAGGCCAAACCTGTATCACTATATTAGCTTATTTAATTGAATGTCTTTGCATAAAAAACAGTGACTCCACTGAATGGCTAAAGAGTGGTACCTCTAGCGATACTGTGAAATTGCATTGCATTGCATTCATGACACACAGGTGATGGCTGTGAGAGAAAAAACTCAAATCGGTCTGTAAACAGTCATAAGATTATTTTAAGAGATCTCTTAAAATTTGCTTTCTTATTTGGGTGAATGTCACAAAAACACGTCTAGGTCACATTTCAAGACAAAATCAAAAGATAAAGAAAACATTTAACAAAATGAAAAAATCTCATTACTGTAATTAATCCAGATATTTTACTTTGAGGTTTTTTGGTATTTATTTACTATTACCCGTGTGGTGATTCTAATTGGTGTAATTCTACAAATGTGTTTTGCATTTAAATGGTCAGAAATGAAAGGCAGTACAGAAAATATGCTGTGATATAATTTTACCCCCTTAATCATCATGAAAATAATGCTAAATTGCAATACAAAAAACCTCAATGGTTTTAAAATAGGCTTTATTTTCATTATGCAAAATATAAGTTTATTTACTCTTTTGATTTTGGGGGTGATATATTAACATGACACTTTCTTGACATGTTTCTTGTGATTCACCCATTTTGACAATTTCACTACAGTAGGTTTTGTATTGCTCAGAAGGATATATACCATAAGCTGACAGTCAAGAGGTCATGGGAGGAAGGACTCATCTGCTAAATCTAACGAACCTATTCTGAAACCTTCATTAAACCTGATCCTAAAATTGACTGGCTTAAGTTTGAAATGTAATGACCATTCAGTTTTATGGCTCCTCGTGGTTATCCGTTTACAGTTCATCAGGCTGAAAGAAAATCTTCTTGGTAACCTTGAGAAAACAAATGTTTAAGACAGCTTCAAACAATTCCAAAGAACTACCTTCTGACGCCTCTTTAGAAACCATGCTGCAAGTACTAAAAACACTTTAAAATCTTATTTAAAAAAAAAAGAAGAAAGTTATTGAATACACATGTTGTGTATTCAGCATGTAAACACATGGACTTACAACAGCAAGCTTGCTTGCACATCACTCATGCAAAACCACAAACACTACATTTAAATAAATAAAAACAAAACATCACACATATAGCACGCACACACAAGTGTTACAGCACACACCCAAAAGCAAATCTCAGCTAGACGATTAGGAACTACCCTTACTGAAACAAGTTAAAGTACAAAAGGTCATCAATCTTTCATATTGACCACATGAGACACCACAGCACTGGACTTTGCGTAGGCACAGTTAGAATTATTCTTTAGCTGGCAGCGACAACCCTGGAAACCACACGACTAACAAAGTAAACGAATGCAGCCACCAGAAGCAAACAAGGACAGAAAAGTGAACAGTACAGAAAAACACTTCATAGGGGAGAACGACACAGTCAAGGCAGATTCTGAAGAGCACACGCTCCAAACCACTGCATCTATCACTATCTTAACCTCAACCGGCAGCAGTGAACTGAGCTTTCGATTTATTGTGGGCTGAACCGTGTATCTGGAATTGTGGCAGTGGAAATCATTTTGCCTGGACTTGTTTTGGTCCGACTGCAACTCCGTTACAGTCGAGAATGTACTGTAAACAACCTTGTGGAGGGGGCCGCTGGCCGAGGGTCTTGCTGGGGTCAGTCAGGCTTTCTTTTAAGGCAGCACTCTGTAGACACACACAAACAAACACACTCAAATGGTTTTAAGTCTTAGTGCCATTTCCACTGATTCCACACCAGGGGGCGACACTAGACAGAAAGAGTAACAACAGCCACAGAAACTATTTTTAGGAGAAATTTAAAGTGACAGTTCACCTAAAAAAAAAAAAACAATTCTGTCATTATTTACTCATCCAAACCTGTAGGATTTTCAAAAGAAGATGTCTCAGTGATTCCCCCCCCCCATACATTTAAAGTCATTGATGTCCCATGTTTTGGAACTTTTATTGCACAGACTAAAACAGTTTGGGTGAGTAAATGATGACAGAATTTACATTTTATGTTCAAGTGCAGCCCAAAAGAGCTGTGAATATACTATAAACATACTTTGTTTGTTAAAATACTGCATATATTTTTACATATTTTGTGCAGTTTGCTGTGCATTTGTTATTTAGTTGGTTGCCCCAAACAGTTCTAAATCACTCACAGGTCTTTTGACAGTTCGATAATCTCTATTTAGTTTTTGCAAAATATTAGTTGTTTTTGTTTTTATGTTTCTCATCTTCAGTAAGATTGTTCTTCCTCCCCATATTGCATGAAAACTGTGACTCACTTAAAGCCTGTTTAAAGGCAATTCTGAGAACTGTTTCTAAACATTATAAATCTTAGAAATGTATTGCTGAAACATGCTACAAAGACTGTGAACTATCATTCAAAGTTGGCTGGGTGGTTAATAACACCTTTTTCTGTGGTGTGACAAACTCAGAACACATTTTTAATATTGCTTTACACGGACTTTAATAATGTGGAACAACACACTTTAAGCAGGTTTTTCCTGGCAAACTATTTAGCAAACTTGTCTGAGAGTGATACTAGTAATCTAAAAAGATACGAGACATAAACCAAACAAACACTTTCTTAGAAACACTACGATCTGAATGTTTATTTTGAAGGTGAAGTCCTTCTGGCACGTCTCTTGCAGTGTTGCAGTGCTGTAGCAGTGTAGTGGGATGAGCGTACTTGTGCAGGTTGGACAGTGGTTGGAGGTCTCTGAGGGGATCGAGCTGTTGTGCGGCCCGAGTCTTGGTTCATCTTGGCCAGAACGATGGCAGTGATCAGCTGACGGTCCTCCAGCTGGTGATCTCCAATCAGCTGCATCGACGAGCCCACCACCTACAGCCAAACACACAGCAGCATTAACACAGATATCTATCTATCTGTCTGTCTGTATCTATCTGTCTGTCTGTCCGTCCGTCCGTCCATCCATCCATCCATCCATCCATGTAGTGTGTGATGTGCTGCTCCTGCGCTCAATGAGGATGCATTCATTCACTGTGCTCACATAGAAAACAGTTTCCATAGCAACATACTAAGACTCTTATAATGAAGCAAAACATTTCAACAGCAACAAAAATCTATGCTTTGATCATGATAGTTCATCATCTGACATGAGATTATTTGCCTAAAGGAAGAATGATGTGCGTTTTGGAGACAATGAGATGATTTTGTCATTGTGGCACGCCACAGGGAGAAAACAATCATGACCACATCCTTCCATGATGGAAACTCAAAATATTGTCTTTTTTTACCACATCAAAATAAATTTACTGAAAGCGTTGGAAATGAGGTATTTTTCTGAGAAATGTTATAGTCTTGTGAGATCAAGAAATGTCTCATTATTGTAAACGTCCACTCCCAAAGCGCCAAAAACTGCAGCTTGTGCAACAGTCCTGAGCATCGCTACACCCGTCTCACTGAAACAAGACGGGACAGCAGGAGTTTTCATTCATTAGTGTGCAGTGATTACAGTTTCATCAGTGATGCATTTCATCTGGAAGCCGTACAGTTTCTTTGTGTGTGGAAGAGAGACACATTTACATAATAATAAACGTGGAACACACAACACTATTATACATTTATTTATTTAACACATACTTATTTACATTTCAAATGTGCACCTAACAGAACTTTACATACTAAATTGTCTATTTTGTATATTGTGGAAAAGTCAAAAACAGTTGTGTCAAGAAGCGTCAGGACACAGCTTCAGGGTTCCCACTATTTTCCTCTCTCGAGCAGTCTTTAAAAACATACAGTTTATGGCCATGACTATAAAACTATTAAATCAGCCTCCTAATTATTCATTACAACAAATTGTTAGAACCAATTTCAGTACCATAGCAAAAAAAAGTATTTAATTATTTTTATTTACCTATATGTGACCCTGGAGCACAAAACCAGTCATAAGGGTGAATTTTTTTAAATTGAGAGCTGAATAAATAAGCTCTCCATTGATGTATGGTTTGTTATGATAGGACAATATTTGGAACACACATACTTATTTACATTTCAAATGTGCACCTAACAGAACTTTACATACTAAATTGTCTATTTTGTATATTGTGTTTTTGCTATTTTGTACATTGTCTATTTTGTATATTTGTATATTATTCTTTTTATTATCGGTGTCTTGTCTTGTCACTGTCATTCTGTTGCACTGTGGAGCTTCTGTCACTAAAACAAATCCCTCGTATGTGTAAACACACCTGGCAATAAAGCTCATTCTGATTCTGATTCTGATTAAGTTAATCAGTGATAACTCCTTGTTCACTGAAACACTTTACACTCTACACTTTACACTTTACACTTTACACAGATGATACTCAACTATATATCTCAACAAGACCAGATGAAACTTCTAAATTATCTAAGCTAACAGAATGTGTTAAAAATTTAAAAGATTGGATGACCAATAATTTTCTCCTATTAAACTCGGATAAGACAGAGATATTACTTATTGGACCAAAAGACAGTACACAGAATCTCGTGGATTACAATTTGCAACTAGACGAATGTACGGTTACTTCCTCTACAGTCAAAAATCCGGGTGTTATATTAGATAGCAACTTGACTTTTGAAAATCATATTTCCCATGTCACAAAAACAGCATTCTTCCATCTTAGAAACATTACCAAGTTACGAAACATGTTACCTGTTTCTGATGCACGACGCGTTTCAAAAAGGCGGGGCACAGAGGAGAAACAATAATGTACAGTATGTGGAAAATAATGTGTTTTTTTAACTTTAAACCGCATAAACACATTTCATTACACCAAATACACAAAATAATGTTCTTTTTAGCAGCATCATATGACCTCTTTAAGACTGCTTTTGTGCTGCAGGGTCACATATGAAAAAAAATTTAATCAGTTCATTATTAATGCTAATAATAATATTAAAGAAAAAAATTAAATATTGGCATGTACCCTTCAAATATTTTCAGTATTTCTTTAAAAGGTATTGCAATAAAAAAAAAGCAATTGCTATAAAATGTATTGCGTTTTTTCTTCCAATATTTTGAGCTTCGTGAACATTGAGCTCCTTTGCGTTCATCTTCAGCATTCTTGCCTTTGTTAATGGCCCGTTTACAGACTTTGTAATATTTCCACACAGATGACATTTTGGAAAATGCTTGTAATACAGTTTGTGTGCAAGTCCAGAACAGAGATCGGCTAAAATAAAACAAAGGGACAATCGCCAATCACGCATTTGGAGCAACAACTGGCCAGTTCCGATTTATGGCTGTTCTAATATTTTCTACTACTAACATTAAAGGGCTAGTACACCCAAAAATTCTGTCATTAATTACTCACCCTCATGTCGTTCCAAACCCGTAAGACCTTCATTGATCTTCAGAACACAAATTAAGATATTTTTGATGAAATCTGAGAGCTCTATGACCCTCCATAGACATAAATGCAACTGAAATGTTCCCAAGTCCAGAAACGTAGCAAGGAGATCTGTAAAATAGTCCATGTGACATCAGCAGTTCATCCGTAATTTTACGAAGCTACGAGAATACTTTTTGTGTGCAAAGAAAACAAAAATAACATAATTTATTCAATAATTCTTCTCCCCGAGTTACCGTCTTCCCCCATTTTGGCAGTAATCAGCATTGTTTATGTTCAGGATAAAGCTTGTGCATTCTGAACGTAAACAACGCTGATTATGTTGTTTACGTATGTGATACTCTCCAAAATGGCGGAAGACGGTACCTCGTGGAGAAGAATTGTTGAATAAAGTCATCAGTGATGCCATTGACTCTCATGTGACCGACTGCAACATTTAAGTCATTTTGTTAAAAAGATATGATTGCGACTGTACTTTTATGTGCTTGCTATGTCTTTTCCATTGCTGAGAGGTGGTTTGCTTTACAGGTTTAGGGGTAAAAGGTGGATTCAGGTGCTCAAAAATATCTTTATAATAGTGTAATGTAATTAAAAGTCTTGTGACTATAAACCTATCTGGCTGTTATGTGTTATATTGTTTAAAATGGTTTTGCTTTAAGGCTGGGATGGAGTTCTAAAATGTCATGCCAGTACAACAAAACCTATTTATTTTTAGTTATAACAAAACACACTGTGGTCAAATCATTGTGAGCTGACATCACACCAGTGACGCCTGTCTTATGGGACTGGGTTTACTGGCTGCTTTTGGCAGAATTTGTATGAACTCTTCCACATTTTTTGGCCAAGTTTGTTGTTTGATGCCAAGTGTAAAGCAAATTACCTGCACATGTGTGGATATTAGCAGGAAATGAAAAACTACAGGAGTGTCCTTAGAACATAAACACTTGAGTTCTTCTCTCGCATGAGCAGAAAAAGTGAGCTTCCAAAGAACTATTGCTATGTCTGACTCGCATTCCTAACAATGGATTGGCAAGGATTTATGTGTTTTCTGCAAAACCTCAGAAGGCATGCACCCATTGGTCTGTGTCCTGGCACAATACTCAGTCACTGTGGTCAACGCCTCCTCTCATAACTATAAACTTATTACACATTGTCTGGTGTTGATCTTCAACTATCAGCTCACATGTGATAACATGAGGTCAGGTGGTTTGAATTGGTGCCTGTGTCACTATGCTCTCACCTCAGTGATATAGTCCTTTCCGTCCTTTCCATGTATGGCTTTAACAGCACAGATGTCTAGACCTCCAAAGACATCCGCACAGGTGTCCACCCACAGCTTATACCTGCAGGACAGAAGAGCTTTCACTTTCCCAATTCCTGGTTTCTGATCGCTTCACGTTGAGTTATAAAATGAACTGCCTGTTGAACGCCTACTTCAAAATCCTGATCTACCTCAGTGTTATTCTCACAGAATTGTCAGTTCTGCTCATGTTGCACATGTGATTTGAACTCATCTTTTGGTTATGTTGCTCTGGTCAATATTTATAGAAATTCACTATTTGCAAGAAGAAAATATTTATTTTTCACTAACAAGGTTGTTCAGCTGGTCATATGGCAAACCAGGATGATATTATTGCCTTTATGTATTATTAGATTTGGATCATTTGGCTAAATCAGCATGTGTACTCTGTCTGTGAGTTATTCTCTCAGATCATTTTGATTTATTTATTTAATCAGCAACTAATGTACAATATTTGCACAGTGCATTTGCTTGTATCGTTTGGCAGCATATGTGCAGTTTTCGTTTCCAACGCTACATTGACGTGACTAATAAATTCTGAAGCGATTCTATAGTTTATTCTGTAATAGCCAATCTGGGATGTGTTTCCTGTACAACCCTGTCATAACTTACTATAGTATAATGCATTGGTGGAGAAATTAATTAGCTATTCATGACTGTTTCCCAAAAGCACAGTATTTTTGTAGCACATCCGTCATTGAAACAATGTTGCTTCAACAATATACGGACAAGTGGTGGAGTAATAACCTCTGCACCAATACAGCAAGTTCATCCAAATCTGTCTTACTCACCTGTCAGTCATGGCTACTTGCTCCAGCATGGCAGAGCCAGTGTTTGATTTCCAGTTGCCAGAGATGGATGTTCTCCTGTGAATCACAACACATACTGTATCACATATTCAGCCTGCGCAATGATTTCACAAATCTTTATCAAAGGAATGCTTCACCAGAAAATGATAATTTGCTATTGTATGACATCAGAAGATGCATAGACTGCTATTATGATAAGATGTTATGATTTTTTTGTGATCATTTTCCGCATCCTTTTTGAAGCTTGAAAGCCTCAGTTCCCATTAATTGTCATTTCATGGATCAGGAATGACTTGAGGGTCTACTAGCTTGAGATAGATGGTCTATTACTGTAAGCTGTGTCGGTGCAGCTGTATACTTACATGTACGCTTTGTAGTCAGAACCGATCTTCTGGACCCTGATGTCATATTTAGCATCAATGAAAGGCTCTGTGGTGGTGTAGGTTTGAGTGATGGCCACAACACTCGCAATGTCTTGGAAGTCACTGTGATTGTCAACTTTCACCTGCCAAGGCAATGTTCCATTAATATGTTGTCCTGTTATCAATGGGGCTGAGATTCATTAATGGATATGTTGGGTGAAGTGTGTAATTTCTGTGAAATCAGCAGCTTTGAAAGAAGTATTAAGCACTTACTCTATTGGCTCTTTTAAAGGAAAACAGGAAAACAGTGCCTTGGTTAAGACATTGACTGATAGTTGTGTGGATTATTAGTATGTATATGCACAGAGAACTTCTCACAAAAACATATGCCTAGTTTACAACACATGTGCAGGTACATTAATTTGTTCTTAACACTGTCCTAATGAATTTGGAGTTCATTAAATTATTTCACAATCTAACAGAATTTGGTACACAGAATGTACACACTTGATTTATTTCTGTTCAAAACTGTACACATCAGGGTTATTATTGTTAACTGTGCAACTACATGTCAACTAGAAGTCATTCGTAGACTAGTAGACTGCTAACACTTTATTTTGATGCTCCACAACAGACATTCTACTGACCATGAGTAACTTTGCAAGTAATTCTAATAACCTTAACCTAACAGTCTACTAATACTCTAATGACAGTTAGTTGACATGCATTTACAAATTAATCATGAGTTAGTTGACATGTAGTTGCAAAGTTACTTAGAGTTAACAGAATGTCTAAAGAAGAATGTCTTTAAGACAAACTAATAAAAACATGATTATAAAAATACTATTAAAATGGAAATAAAAAATAAATTAAGCTTAAAAAGTAATTAAAAAAGAGTAAAAGGCAGCACTTTATTTTAAGGTGTCCTTGTTGCACATGTTACATGTACTTACTATTATAATAACAATTAATTATGCATAATTACATGCAAGTAACGCTAAGACAAACCCTAATCCTAACCATATAGTAAGTACATGTAGCTAATTAATATTACTCAGTACTTAAATGTATAATTACACTGTGACAAGAACACTAAAATAAAGTGTAACCCAATTAAATCAAAAGCACATAGTAAAATTACAAAAGAATACTATAAATCAGTAAAAACTAAAATGAAAATACAGAAATGAAATATTAACAAAAACTATAATAGTAAACAACTGAACAAATGAAGTAACACGTGCACATGCACCTTTTGAAGAGCTGTTTTCACAATCAGTCAAACATTTGATCATACCTTCCCCATTCCAGAGTGGGCGTGTCCGATCTTCACCACCACAGGGAATGTTGGCATTGAGATCTGAAACACAGATTCATTGTTTTCACTGTTGACTTTCTTTAATATGCATGATCCATGTTTGCATTGGTTACTGACTTTAAGCAAGGATCCAGGAACTGGATTTAATCCCATTTAATCCCAGATGCAGGCCAATAAAAACTTTTGTTTCAGCATCTGTTAGTCATTTATTATGCTTCAGAAACAGGTGTGTTGCTGACAGTTATCAAATCCGGCTCATCATATGCAGTCTAGCAATCAAGCATGTGCGAACAAGGCGAGTTTTATGTCCTATCCGTAATTCAAAAGGCTTAAAAAACATACTACATGCAGTTTTTTTGAAAATCTAAAAATGCACAAAGTCTCCTGTGATGGGGTAGGTTTAGGTGTAGGGTGATAGAAAATACAGTACAGTATAAAAACCATTGCGTCTATGGAGAGTCGCCGTAAATCATAAAACAAACATGTGTGTGTTTGTAGAGGGTGGGGTTTGTTTAGTTAGAAGGGTGGTCCTTTCCTCAGCCAGACATGAAAGCTATAAGACTGCCACAGCGGCTGCAGAGAGAAGGAGATCCCTACAGACGGACAGAGGAACACAAGAATACACTTTGATATATCTGATAATTTCTCTTGCGTGAGCATGTCTGCTGCTGTGACTCTAGCGCTGCTGTTCTTCTTCTCTGTGGCACTGAAGGAGGTCAAGGGCTGCAGCTGTGCTCCAGGACACCCGCAGCAGCTCTTCTGCATGTCTGACATAGGTACGTCTAACAAACCCCAGTTTATGCTCTTTTATTTTCATAGCTTTGCCAAAGTAAAGTGTCGGGTCGGCCGGAGGTTGTGACAGATCAGTGTAATCTTCCATAATCTATTCCATAATCTTGTCTGTCAACAGTGAGGACTAGCAAGGAACGGCTTGTGAACTGATTTAGGTTCAGGACAGTGTTGTGACACTGCAATGTGTCAAACATATTCAATTTGTAATTAATGCGCAAATAATGATCAGAATCAAGGCCATATTTAGTTGTTGCCTCATTAAGGAAAGAGCAGTTTCCTTATTTTACAATCATCTGGCATACCTGTTAACCTTTTTATAACAGTTCTCGATACTCTGTAATTATGACTGCTGTAAAAAGTCACAGTTCAACGATCTAGTTTCTTTGTCACCTTAGAGAGGCATTTACTTTTTAATTAGCTCCCGTTATGGTTTAAAAAAAAAAAAGTGTAATTTTGTTATTTGAACGTTAATAAAGTCATGATTGAGGTCATTGACTATTGTATTGGCAAGAACTGAATGCGTTCTCCTTGGATTATAACCTCCGTTTGCTGCCAGAAATCCAAGTTCATTCACAGTTAGTCTACAGCTTAAACAGTAGATCTTATTTTACAGGACAGAATATCTAGTCTAAATATCTTTAAACTAAGTTAAGTTTAAGTTTTTTTAAAGTATAGTTTTTCAAACGAAAGTGAAAGTGTTTTTACTTATAAGTGAAAGACGTCTAGTCAAAAGACAAAAACAAAACGTGGATATTCAAGATGTGTTCTCTGAAAACAAGTCTTTTGATTCTCAGGTACATTTATCTAGTTTTAAAAATGTTGAGATATTTTCTGAAAAACAAGACTTTTGCAGCGCACCCGTTTAAATATTCTGCTAAATGTTTCACTCAGAGAACGAACGAGTTGTTTTGAATCCCTGCTTCAGTGCGTCAGAGCTGCTTTGGCATTCCAGTCTTTGTTCTGGAACAATAAGGCATGGAATGACCGGCATGAGGTTATAAAGACATGCAGATTCCTGCAGTTTTCATTGAGCGAATACGGTAAATCCACATAATCCATCAACTAGAAAACAACTATGGCATCAGTGTACCATCCCACTCGCTTATAACCAAAAGATGTTTTAGCTCTTTCACTGTGTAATTCAATGCCAAATTCTTTCATCTTGGCAAACTGATCTCCTAACGCAGCAGAAGATGTTCAAGAGTCAAAGTCAAATAAAGTTGTCTGAGATGACCACTTTCAGCAAATAATTTTGATTTAATTACACTGAAATGTCAAGTGGTGTAAGCAAGTAAAAAGATATAAAATATTTTTCCTTACTTGAACCAATGTGTATTGAAAACGAATTAATTTATTTATTATTTATTATTTATTGCAAAAAAAAAAAACATATGCCCTTGAACAAAAATAACGAATATGAAGAATAACAATAATGAAGAATAACTGAAAAGGACCAAATAAGAAACTGAAGGAGACACAGGTGAACAAAATTAGTAACTATGGCAACGATTCTTGATGGTCCCCTTTGGGTCCTTTTGAAGCTACAGGTCAACTAGCAGTCATTAGAGCAGAGGTCCTCAAGAGATCCACTTTCCAGCAGAGATTAGCTCCAAACTGAATTAAACACACCAAGCCGCAACATTGTGGCAGAGATTGTATTACTATCGGGAGATGAGAGGGTCTGTATTACTTCCTACTGGAGAAAGCATAACGGTCAACTTGGATCATGTGTGCCTTGATAACCAATCACATATAGCCTTGAGGTCACTGAATTTCAGTCAAGGGTTGTGCGACACTCAAACGCCATTTACGTATCCCATAGGAATGAATGAGAAGTGCCGTAAGCTGAATCCCACCTGTTGCAAAAAATCTGTGATTTCTCCTATAAAACGACATTTTTTGGTGTGGACTCAATCCAAAAACGTTCAATCCAAATGTACTGTTTAGTGTAAAGCATGTTGAAGATTAGCAGATAGCAGATAGCATAGTGAAGCCTCTCCTCCATTGACATCCATTAAAAAAAGGGCCTGTGGTCTCCTTCCATGCACGGCAGCGTTAGCTTTAGCCATTACGCTTTTTTGGCTAAAGGTTGCAGGCTTGCCTTCCAGTGGCTTTGCTCTGTAGTAATCCTGAAGACCTTGATTAGCTTGTTCAGGTGTGTTTGATTAGGATTGGAGCTAAACTTTGCATGAAAGTGGACCTCGAGGTCCAGCGTTGGGGTCTCCTGCTTTAGAGTATTAGTAGACTGTCTGCTTAACTGCTAACACTTTATTAACAGATAGTCTACTGACTAAGTGCAGTTACAAAGTCAGAATGTCTAAAGAGGACTATCAAAATATACAGTGTAAGTGAACATACTCAGAACAAAACAGGACCTAAACACATGAAAAGAGAGACCATGAACAACAGATAGAAATACACTGCAAAATGAGAACAAAACACAGGCAAAACATGGCTCAGGGTCCATGGTGGGCTTCTTGATCTGCTTTTTTATCCTGCTCACCCATGGTTAAATAGATCCTAGGATCGAGACAGCCACACCTTAAAATTGTGTCAGCGTCACTTGACAAAACTCATATAGGATGGATTTCAGCGGTTCATTCAGACCAAGCAATCAGGGAATCCTCAGAAAATGTCATACTGATATGGTCCTCGAGAGAGCGTTCATCTTTGGTGATCACAGGCAGATCCATGCCTTTCAAATGGCCCATTTATTTGTCATGGGCTGTTTGTGGGCAGGGAAGAGTTGAGACGAGGATCTACAGTATATATGCATGATATTTTTATTAAGCAAAACACTTAGGAGCACAAGGAACCACTGGAGAATTGCAAACAAGCTCATACATAGAAAAATGGACAACGAGCAACTGAAACTGAAGGCTATAAGTATATCAGTACCAAATAAATAACTAAGTGTGGCCCTGGACCACAAAACCAGTCATAAGGGTACATTTTTTGAAATTTACAAAATATCTTCATGGAACATGATCTTTACTTAATATCCTATTGTTTTTTGGCCTAAAAGAAAAATGGATAATTTTGACCCATACAATGTATTTTTGGCTATTGCTACAAATATACCTGTGCTACTTATGACTGCGTTTGTGCTCCAGGCTCACAAATGAGACACAGGTGAACAAAATCAGTAAATATGAGAATGTACTCAGAAACCTAGAAACCAACAAAACAAGAACCAAACAAAGGAAAAGAAACCCTGAACAGCAGATAGAAATAAACTTCAAAATAATAGTCTCTGAACACAAAACACAGGCAAATCATGACATCCATGGCATGAAAATATAATTCTAAAAAGGCTTAATGACCTTGAGCTACAGTCCTGAGAATCTACTGGACTTCTGCGTGTCACATACCACATGACTTTAACTGAAAATGGGACACAAAGTTTTTTTCTTTTATTAGTAGCATTTCAAAATAATGTTCACATAAAAGATAAGAGTTCACAACCTGTCTTTACAGCTACAGTAAGTATTAGGTACATCAAGCTGGACTTTATTTAGCTCTTTCTTTCACTATGTATTTAGTAATCAAATTGCTAAGGTATGCTGGGGTAGCACCAAGACATTTCTGTCAATAAGAGTTAATAAGAAAATCCTGAAATCATTCATGTAAGACAGTAAGTTACACTCTGAACTCTTGTATGCTTAGCACATAATGTGGTTTTTAAAAATGGAAATTGCTGTCAAATGTTAATGTTCTGACATGGTTATTGACCTTAAGAAATAAGGAGAGTAAGGCCATTAAGCATATACATGATAAAGCCTGTGCATGTTTCTAACAGAAGAAACTGATTTAACTGAAATTATTCCTTTGCTTTCAGTGTCACGCACTAGTAATAACATCTGACTTGTTTCTGATTAGTGATGCAAGCCGAGGTAACTGGGGAGAAGATCATACACAGCGGTGGAATTATACCTGGCATGGGAAAAATTCAATATGAAATCCAAGTGATAGAGGTGAGCTAAAGTACTTGATGATCACATAAATGTTCTGCTGGGAAAATTACTGCTATTTGGCCTTCCATCCAAATAGACTATCACTGAAACGGAGGCAGAGTTACAGTCTCTTGGGGGTTCTTGTCGATTAGCTGGTAGAGTATAGACTGATAAAGGCAGTGTGGGTATCTATATGAAAAGACACTTCAGATCAAAGAAAAAAATGTTCACTGATAAGCATAATACAAAATCTGTTGGTGACTGTTTGCACTAAGTAATAACTCTGCCACCCAGCTGGTCTAGTAGCACATCAATAGTCTGGTCAAAAAAACCAAACCAAACTTTTTTGGCTAGCCATAAACTGTAACCCAAGTGACCCAAGTTCAAATCCGCCTTTTTCCAATCTCATTCTTCTCTCTATGCCCATCCTATATCAGCTCACAGAGGCATTTATTTTAAATTAAATAAAATGTTTTTTTTTTTCCTTTTTGAAAATGGATCAGCAGACCCAAAATGGTTAGGTTTAGAGTAAAGATTAATTATAATATACATCAATACAGTATACAATAAACAGAGGTTCAAATAGCCAAATAAAAATATAATATGGCGACTTTGCAAAAATGGCAAAAATCTTGTTTTTGCAGGTGTTCAAGGGTTTTGACAGAATAAATGAAATTCAGCATGTCTATACGAATGAGATGTCTTCAATGTGTGGGACCAGACTGGGCCATGGACAGTATCTGCTTTCAGGTAAAAGCATTTAGGATGTTTTCACAAACGACCAAATTTTTCTTGGACTTTTGAAAATGACAGTCCATTGTAATAAAGAAAAATCCTCTGAGAACAGAAAATGTCTCTCCTGTAGCCAAGAAGAGCATGTATTACCTCAAGCCACGAGGCCTCAATCATCGTTTCTCCACAGAACAACCACACAAACCCTCCCAATTCACCAGCAAGGGCAAGAGGAATGAAAACTACAAGGAAAACTAGCTATACTGCAGAACGAACATGACAGAATTGGACAATACTTGACCAATGATTTAAAATTTTTTTATAGTGACAGTAGTTTATTCATTTGTAGTACAACATCAACGTATTTCAGATAAAAAGAGAACACATACTTGTTCAGTCGCACCTGCTTTCATTTATTTGATCGCAGGAATGCACAAAACAACTTTGTTTGAGCTTTAAGTCCAAAGGTGTACACATTTAGAAAAATACTGATAAGCTCTCATATGTGTACGTCATATTTCTTTAGAAAGAGTGATCAGTTATATTAATTTACCAATAAATAATGCAATCTGAGGAGGTTTGAGCTGAAAATAACAGAAAACCGGAGTTATGATGTAATTGATTAAATATGTGGATGCAGAAGTCCATCATCAACAAAGACACAGGGAAGAGACAGAAGAAATTTGAAACTGAATAAATACACAAGTGCAATCATATATGTGCTTCAATTGGTCTCTGATATTTCCATGAGCGTAGTGCATTTATTATGTCAATGGTTAGCATAGGTTGCCTTTATCATTGCATATAATTCTGTAAAAATATATTTCTGACTCATATGTTGATCACCATTGGATTGCACCTGATGGTGTCTGAAAGCTAGTTTTGTAATGAAAATCATTTAAATATCTTGAAAGTTAGCTGGTAGCCTGATACGAAACCATAGGAAAAGAGCAGCAGTTCTGATCATCTCCTGACTCAGATAAACTTATATATTCTAACTCTATCTATAACTCTATCTGCCCCTAAACAGTGTGAGAGGGGGATTCACTGGCTAACACTGTATAGGTGGAGCTCAGGGAAAATAAAACAATATTCAAATGTATGATACTGTATGTTTGTTATCTCACAGGAAGCATCACACCTGAGGGATTCTTCGTTTCAATGTGCGACTATCTTGAGCTCTGGGACAAACTCTCCTTAATGCAAAAAGAGAACCTCAAATACAGATATCTGATGGGCTGTACCTGCATGGTAATAAACTATATTTATTTCATCTGAGATCCAAACATTATGATCACTCAGTTATATCATGTCATTCCACTGATTTACATTTTTTTTTTTAACATCTAATATTAATTAATATTATCAAGGGACTTGATAGCACACAAGGACAGGACAAAAGTCAAATAAACAGGTTCTATAATACTTAGAAAATCACTAATCCAACTGAAAGAACGTTTTTAGTGAGTAGTTAATCTAGCCGTGTCTGTAATTTAAAAAATACTCGTACTTATGAAGGTTTGAATGAACAAAAAATTGTCATACTTTAGTTTGGGGATCATTCTCACTATTAACTATGACTTTTACCTCAATAAACTCTTAGTTTTCGTAGGTTTAGGTGTAGGTATGGGATGGATTAAGGGATCTAAAATATGGTCATGCAGAATAAGACACTAATATCTGCTTTATAAGTACTAATAAACAGCCAAGTTCATAGTGCAAACTGGTCCCTAAACTAAAGTGTTACACAAAAATTGGTCACACTTTATTTTAAGATCCAATTCTCACTATTAACAGACCATTAACTACAACTTTTGCCTCAATAAACTCTTAATTTGCTGCTTATTATTAGTGAGTATTAATATATGTGTAACTTGTGCTTTATAAGCACTAATAAACAGCCAATATGTTAATAATAGGCATGCTAATAAGCAACTAGTTAAAGGTGCAATAGCTGATTGTCTTCAGAAATTTTTTTTGTTGTGCTGGTTGAAAGTCTCTTCACATCCCGATAGCAATCATTAAGTTAAGTGGTCTAAATGTATTTATCTGTATTTATATATTCTGTGGAAGGCGCAGGACCAAGAAATGTTCGTCCAATCAAAACACTCGGTCCGAGCGTTTTAATTGGCTTTCCTACCTGCCTGTCAACGTATGTATTAGCATACCTCTGCGCACCCGGTTTGCGCAGACAGGATACGTCATCAGCGCGTTCACGCACGCTGTGCAGACAGACATCAACAACCCGATCTTCCTTCCTAGTATTGTAGTACTTTTAAAGTTTTCTCACCGGTGAATGACACATGATGTAGCCCAGCGGTTCCCAATTCCTGACCTCGCGCCCCCGCGCTCTGCATATTTTGCATGTCTCACTTAGTTAACACACCTGATTCAGATAACCAGCTCGTTAGAAGTGAACTAATTATGTTATGTTATGTTATATTATATTCTCTGAAACTGTGATCTCTACAGATCTCTACCTGCATTGAAAAGCCCTGTCAACCCAGCACCAAAAAATGAGTGTATACTGAAAGACTGGTCGTCCTTATGGCCATTTGAGGATGGAGAATCTAACATGCTATACTTTCTTGTAGCCACATAGAGCACCTTAACCACCACTGCTTATCAACCACACAGATCATTCTAGTAACTGCCTAGCGAGCAACTAACTTAAGCAACAACCTAGCAACCACTCAGAACACCTTAGAGACCACTTAGCATTCCTCAAACAACCACCGAGAACAACTCAGCAACATCTTAGCAACCTAGCAACCACTCAGAACACCTTAGAAACCACTTAGCATTCCTCAAACAACCACCGAGAACAACTCAGCTACATTTTAGCAACCTACATACTCTTCAAACTTACATGTACAATTAATGGTCCCACTCAAAGATGTTGCCATGAGTTACCTTTGAAATGTGTGATTGCATTGTCTAATTAATGATGTGGTAATTTAGCTTTGCCTGGCTAAACAACAATTTACATTATAAATAGCAGTGCTGGATTATTAGCATGTCATATTTATGCTACAATATGATGACATATCCTTTACATTGGGTCCAAATCATTTGATTTTCTATTTAAAAAGAAATAAAGAGAAATGAAAAAAACTAATTCAGCTTGTTTTTTTGTTTTGATAAAAAAAGGGTTTATGGCTTAATATTGCATAGTTAAATGGTTTATTCGCACGTATCTTCTAAACAGACACAAATTAGAATGAGTGTGCAATGGGCCTTTTCACATTTATTGTCACACTCATGCTTATAAATGAGTGCACGACAACGAAGAAAGACTCCACAATGGTCTTTTAATAAGTAATCCACAAGGAACACAAGAGAATCACTAGAACCAAAGTAGCACAAAACGTAGACACAAACAATAACTGGCACTGACTGAGCAGGGGGGTATTCCAGAAAGCAGGTTATGTGACATACCCGGGTATGTTTGAGGATAAGTGAGCGGATAACCTCAGTTTTCGGTTCCAAAATCGGAGGTTACTTTCAGGGTATGTATGTAACCATAGTAACTTGCTTTCTGAAGATAACCTGCTTCGGAGCAGCTTCTGTTCCAGGGTTAGTTCACTTCAGCGCTATCAGCGCACGTGTGATCTACTGACGAGCCTTCAGTGGGCGTGACAGATAGCGCACAACATTATATAATATTACAATATGTAATATAGCTGTCACGTGTTGGTTTCTGTTTAGTTCCGGTCTGCCCTTATTTGGTTCAGTTCCTGTTCTCACTTAGTTAATCATCATTCATTAGTTTCCACCTGTGTTGTATTAATCATCTAATTAGTGCCCTTTGTTTGGGTTTTGCTTATAAGTCCTCAGTTCTCCTTTAGTCTGGGTCCGTTCACTGTCATGTTTAGTTTGCTCTTTGATGGCTGTGATTTATCTGTCTCCTGGTTATTTTCCTGATTTGAAGTTGGAATTAAAGATTGTGTGCTGGATTACTCCTGCGTTGTGCGCCTGTCTCCTTAGAGCACAGTACCTGTGACATTAGCCTATTTTATATATATATATGTATGATATGTTAATGATGAAGCGCTAATATAAGTAATAAATAAGGTAATATATTATTCTAATGTTATTTATTTTATTGGCATATATAACAGTTATGTTTAAATTATAAAACACTATGACAAGGTAATATTTATTATATTTATTTATTACATTTTATATTCTCATCTCACACATGGCTCGGCATTTTCTATAATGTCTAAATTCTAAATCAAAATACATATCTGAAATGACTTAATATATAATTAGCATCAAACAAACAATATAATTCATGTTCTCAAGGATTAAAGATTAAACGGAAAAAGTATAAAAATGATTGCACAACCATCAATTAGGTGGCGATATGCACGAAGCATGTAAATGACCACTGAACAAAAGAAGAAGAAAGAAACCGCATGGCACGCTTTTTCTTATGCCGAGTTCACACTGCATGATTTTCAAACTCCTCGGATCGTTGTTGTTTTCACACTGCGTGACTATCTGGGGTAGCATTCAGTTGTTGCTGTGTTCACACTGCACGATGGATCGGCGACAGGGGGTTTCACACTGCATGACTTCACAATAGGAAGAATCGCTGACAGCTCTGCAGTTTTCAGACACAAATCATTGTGAATCGCCGACAGCTCCAGATATTTAGCATGCCAAATATTTCGCGGGCGTCGGCGACGTGTCGGCGATTCGCTCAGATCGCGTCTTTGATCATTCACACTACGTGATTGTCACTCGCGTGAACGACCACCGATTTGCCTCCGGTTTCGGGCATTTGTCGGCGATTTCGCAAAACCTGTCGGCGAGTGAAAAATCGGGCTAAAATCGTGCAGTGTGAACTCGGCATAAGGAAAGCTCTGGCTTCGTGTGAATGTGGCCTAAAGCAAAACAGACATACATGTGATATTCACAGATCTAAATAAATCTTTACAATTTTGCATTTTATCTGTATTATATGTTCTTGATGTAATTTAATGTTATTTTAAAAAAAGTAATAGCTTGTTCAAAAAAAAACAAAAAAAAAACAGAGTCAACATGACATTTAAAAAATGACAGGGATTAAGAAAGCTGCCAACGGTGTGTTTTTATCTCTCGCCACAGCAAAGTAACATTCATGTTTTGCAATAGGTTGGTTGTATGCCCGTTTGGGATGCATCATGCTGACTGCAAGATAGCATGACATCAGCATGAGATGTAGCTGCTCTGCTCATCTCTAAAAAAAAACATTACAGACACGTTCTACAAGTGGATAATATGCAAAATGAGTTAATCTACTAAAATGTAGGAAAAATGAAGTTTAATCTTTTACAACAATTGTATATAAAAATATCTAATTTATTTATTTGTTTATTTATTGTCTTATTTATTGTTATTTATTTTTCGAAATATGTTTTTCGCTGCCTTGGACAGAAGTTGGGACCATGCCCCCAAATCAGAGCGGTCTGCGAGTGAACTGGAGCGAGTAACATTGTTTGTTCGTCTCCAGGACCCAAACTGATGCACCCGGAAAGGCCTCCCAGGCCCGCATTTATGTGGCCAGGGGCTGGAGCACCACAAGCTGTGGGTTGCCAAACTGGGGCAGGGAGACGACGCTTGTGTTGTTGCAAGTGTGAAGAGCAGAACAGCTCTTTTTGTGAGGTGCTTTTTTTATTATTTGGCTTACTGTAAGAGTGGCAAACTGCCCCAGGTGCACTGGTCTTTGTGGGAGAAGAGCACTGGGGAGTCATCTCGCTGTGGGGAGAGTGAGGCGCACAGGGTCTAAGTCGACAAATTAATAACGACAAATTGGGGGATCTCCAATTCTACTTGGAGTGGAAACTAAACGAGCCAATGCACATTGGCATGCGATAATTGCATCCAGCTCCCACTGATCGCAGCGCGAGTATAAATAGGCAGCAGGTGCAACAGTTTTTTGCTGAGGAGCCGAGCTGGTGACCTGGCCACTCAGCGGTGGTACAGCAGCTGTGGCGACGGGACGTGACATACGTAACCGAGACATTCCCTTTCAGATGGTCACTTTCGACGTCATGTCCATACTGAGGAATTGGGGGTCCCTACCAAAATGCCATGGATGCTGCCCCTTTCAGTGCCCTGTGTGAGCCTCCTGTGGCCCTTTGTTAGAGTGTAGGCCAAGGCTCACACCAGGAAGACCAGTCTCTGTTGCCTCTGCACTACCCAGTCAGTGAGATTGGATAACAATAGGAAAAGTACCTGTTCTGCTGGAACAGGAAATTTGCGGAAGCCCCATACCCCGAAAGGGGTTTCTGGAGGCATTTAAGCATATGGATTAACTCGTTAGGGCCTCTGTACATATGGAAGATTTAGAAGTAGGTGTAACCCATTTGTAGAGATGGCAGAGAACATCTGCCAGGGAAACACGGGCTTAAAGCTATACCATGGAAGAATACACATGTGGGATCAGTACATATGGCATACCCTCGGGTCACTACATATGGCACCCAGCCTCCTACCGGTTCTCATGGATTCATCGATTGAAGGCCTGGTGGAGGGTGATGGAGGAGCTCGACAGGGTCTGAAACTGAACTGTCTGGAGCAGAAATATCACAATTTGTAACAAAGCAAGCCGACAATGGCGGGGCCTTTTGGTGCTTCTACCTGTTTGAGGTGAGAACACAGGAGGATACCAGCTCAACATGAAGACTATCAAATCTAGCGGTCACCCAGCCCGCAGCTCTACAGATGTCTGTTAGCGAGGCGCCACGAGCCAGCGCCCAGGAGGATGCAACACTTCTAGCAGAGTGAGCTCACAACTTGAGCGGGCAGGGCACACCCTGTGCCTGATAAGACTATCCAGTGGGCCATCCTCTGCTTGGAGACGGCATTCCCCTCTGCCACCTCCGTAACAGACAAAGAGCTGATCTGAGGCCTTAAGCCTTGTGTCCGGTCCATGTACCATCTCAAGGCTCGGATGGGACAGAGAAAAGCTAGGGCTGAGTCTGCCTCCTCCGGGGGCAGCGCTTGCTGTTTTACTACCTGATCACTGAAGGGAGTAGTGGGAACCTTGGGAACATAGCCGGGCCGGGGCCTCAGGGTTACCTGGGAGTCAGCCGGCCCAAACTCTAGGCACGATTCGTCGACCGAAAATGCGTGCAGGTCCCCTACCCTCTTGATGGAGGCCAATGCAACCAGGAGCAGAGTTTTCAATGAAAGAAACTTTAGCTCGAAAGGGCTCTGCTGTAGTGCTCTGAGCACCAGACTCAGGTCCCAAGAGGGTATAGAGGGAGATCGAGGAGGTTTCCCTATCATCTTACCATTGACAGGGTTGTGATTCACAGATACTGCAGCAATGCAGACTTTAAGGGTGGAGGGAGACAGCCTTCGCTCCAACACTTGCTGCAGAAAGGAAAGCACGGCTCTGATCGGGCATCTCCAGGGGCATCTCCACATTCGATGAACAAGTTCCACTTCAAGGCGTAAGCGTGTCTCGTAGACGGTGCTTGCACCGAAGTGATGGTGACTACCTCTGTCTCTACCGCTACCTCTTGGGGTAGGTTACCTAGAACTTCCGTGTCCCATCCAGGGACCAAACATGGCGTTTCCAGAGGTTCGGCGGCAGGTGCCACAGGGTGCCCCATCTCTGAGAAAGTAGATCCTACTCAGAGGAATCTGCCACGGTGGTCACGAGGAGCATCAGTTCTGTGAAAGGGTAACTAGGGCGCAAAGAGCAAGACCTGCTCCTCGTCCTCCCTGATCTTGCACAGTGTCTGTGCAAGAAGGCTCACTGGGGGAAACGCATACTTGCGCTGGGCCCACGGCCATCTGTGTGCCAGCGTGTCAGTGCCTAGTGTTCCCTCGGTCAGGGAGGAAAACAGCTGGCAGTGAGAGGTTTCTGGAGAGGCAAACAGGTCTGCCTAAGCCTCTCTGAAACATCTCCAAATGAACTGGACCATCTGGGGATGGAGTCTCTATTCTCCCGGGAGCGCAGCTTGTGACAGCTCGTTGACTGCACGTTTGAGCAGACCAGGAATGTGAACAGCACAAAGTGACCTCAGATGCTTTTGACTCCAAAGGAGGATATGGCAGGCGAGTTGCGACATGTGATGGGAGGCAAAGGCGTACTGCTAGCAACTCGAGGCAGTTGATGTGCCAATGTAGTTGGGGGCTCGTTTGAACCACTAACACTGCATGCCCGTTTTACGTGGCCTCCCAGCCGGTGGTGGAGGCATCCGTGTGTACCACATCATGCCTGGAGACCTGCTCTAGGGGCACTCCTGCCCGAAGAAAAGTAAGGTCTGACCACAGGCTAAAGGTTTGGTGGCAGGCCGGTGTGATCTGCTCCCGGTGAGTGCCGCGTCTCCACTCGAGCCCTACCCTTTCGGCGGGCTGGGAAAGCATAGACATCATTTCTGGATCCAATTCAGGCATTGCTACCATCCCAGAGAGCAGCAGCGCAGCCGAATCTTCCTCTCCAGAAAGCTCAAGCTCACCGTCCGATGCAGCGATTGACATCCAGTCGTCGTGAGGAGCCCCAAAGGATACGACTGATACACTCCTTTTAGATGTCCCAGCACGTTCCTTGGGCAGCTTGACTAGTTGCGGAGTGCTAGAGGATTGAGGGACCCTGGGAGGTTGGTTCCTCGGAGGGGTAGCCATCATTGTGATCCTCAGACCGCCTGAGATATTGCCTGATGTAATCCTCCCATGACTTCTACCAGGAAGAGAACTAGATCGAGGCAGATTTAGCTCAAATATTCTTTTAGGGAAACAAGCTCTTTTAACATGCTGAAGCGCACAGGGTAGATGGCCGCCTGCAACAGAAATGGGGTAGTGCAGCCTGATGTGTGCAACCCACTTGACACAGAAAAACGACCACCGCTGTAGCGCTGTTCCACCAACACAAAGAAGCTCCCTTAGAGCGCGTTGAACTCATAGAATACACTTGAAGTAGATTGGTCTCTCTGGTTCATCGAGTTTACTAAAAAGAACCAGTTCAAAATAACAATTTGTTTGTGAACATAATTTTATTTGCCTGAGGCTCTGGATTACAGATAATAATAGTGAAAATAATTAGGAGCCACAGGTTTAATTTTGTATTGATTTTTTGACTCTCAAATCATCAAGGAACATGGTTTCAGCTAAAAACTTCTTTACTATTGCACTGAAGAAAAAACCTACACCTACAACAACATCTTGGATGCAAGCTTTATTTTTTGGGTGAACTGCTGGATTTAGTGTTTTGCTTTAGAACTGGGAATTGTTTTGATATCAAGAAGCTGTACTGTAGATATCAGGACTGAACGGTGATATCAACAATCCACTGGTTGTTGGTTAAGTGTTTAGTTTTAGTTTATGAAAACAACTAGCTTCTGTTGACAGATTGCATTTAAATATTAAGTGAAATGTTTTGTTCTGAGCTTAAGATATCTTTTCATATATCCACAAATATGGCTTTCTTAATAATACATATGCTTTAAATAAGAATGCAAATATTTTTTAAAACACTTTTTATTTTTATGCCACATTATAGTGATAGATTGTGTGATGAAAGTCTCTTATGCAACGCTTTGCAACATGCTGCTTTATAAACATTTCACAATTTGAGGGCTGATGTTGTCTCTTTCTGTCTCTTTCTTTGTTCTCTTATAACTGTACTGTGATGGGATGTACAGTAGTGTATGTCTGAGTAGATCCATCAGCCTCAGCAGCACAAAGCTGTGTTACTGGGAGTCTGACAACAGCATTATTTTGCAGGTCATTTTCAATAGAAGCTCTTTTTGGACGGAGGATAAAGCCCTCAAAGTCACAGTGTGTTTCCACAGTACAATGAACTCTTATTTGAAGTTGAAATATCAAGGAAAATGTGATTCCTCATGATGGTTTACCAAAGTGTTTTTTGCTTTATTCTGTTATCGCTCAATCTTTTGTACGTTATGCGGAACAGGACTCTTCATGAACACACTTGAGTGTTGATGTGCATGACTGTGCATGAGGTGGGGTTCCTGAGGTTAGATGGGTGGGAGGCATAAGAGCTATATAAGATGCCCACTACAATTTAGAGATCTCTAGAGAGAGACAAAGAAAGCTGTATCTGGTCCAGAGCTGAGTATATAGTTTAGTCTTGCGCTGTGAGAGTGTAGCGTCAAAGTATTTAACACGACAATTCACACAAAAATTAAAATTCTGTCATCATTTATTCACCAAGTCATTTCATACCTGTATGACTTTTTCCATGTGTAACACAGGAAGATATTTTGAGATAAGACAATATATGACATTACTTATTTAAATCTGTAATTTATTTTTCAGTAACGAGCTCTTTTGTAGCGTCAAAGTATTTAACACGACAATTCACACAAAAATTAAAATTCTGTCATCATTTATTCACCAAGTCATTTCATACCTGTATGACTTTTTCCATGTGTAACACAGGAAGATATTTTGAGAAATGTCTGTGTTTTTCAATGGGCTCCAGTGTTGTTTGGTTCCCAACATTCGTTCTAGTATCTTATTTTGTGTTCAATCTTGGAAAACTTGAAATGCAAAATATGAGAAATGTTTTTGCTTTGGACAAATGTAATGTAATCCAGGAATATTTTTTTAAAATAAAATGAACATTAACATTAACATTCACATTAACAACAATTTTTGTCACATCTGACTTTTTTACCAATTAGTGATTCGAGCTAAGGTCATTGGAAAGGTGAACAGCACTCGCCCTCAATTAACTGCATACAAAATCCAAACTATTCAGGTGAGAAAATGTAGGCTACTTGACACATCATTTTCCAATACAATCTTTTTTTAACAAGAAATATGTGTATGTGTGTGTGTGTGTGTGTGTGTGTGTGTGTATATATATATATATATAATATATATTTTTTTTTTATTCAGACATTTAAGCAATTAGACAAGAAGAGAATTCAGGTCATCAACACAAGGTCCACTCAAACTTTTTGTGGCATCAATCTGGAAAACGGACGGTATCTGCTGTCAGGTAAAATCATTTACTATCTCTAGGCAGAGTTTGAGTTGAAACTGAACACCCTGATTCCTGATGCTGGTTGTTAACATCAGTTGAGGCTGAAATATGCTAATGAACTTTAACTGTGCAATTAAAGGGTTAGTTCACCCAAAAATGAAAATTTGCCTGTGTTTTACTCACCCTCGAGGCATCCTAGCTGTATATGACTTTCTTCTTTCAGACGAATCCAATCGGAGTTATTTTTAAAATTGTCCTGGCACTTCTAAACTCCATCATCCTGGAATGGCTTCCGCGTACGACAGATCCCGGAAGCGATAGAAAAGTGTTTATTACGTTTGAAATATGGATATTTTTCTTACAAAAACGCATGGATTCGCTACAGGAGGCTTTTTAAATCACTGCCTCACAGGTTAAACACAGCACTTATCCCTAAGCTACATGTTTTTGGTGACGCTTTCTTTCATCCGTGGAAAACAAAGAGGATTTTTAAGAAATCGCTTAGATCACTTTTTCCATGCATTTATGCCATGAATGGAGAGTGAAGCTGTAAAGCTTCAAAAAAGACACAAAAGCACCGCAAACATCTCATAAAAAGTGGTTGGTATGACTCATGACGTCTTCTGAAATCACACAATAGCCTACAGTTCTGCTTTTGTGTAAATGATGACAGTTTTCCCCTCTGCTACTGTAAGTGCTTGTCATCCTTAAATCATGCATGACTAGAAATGATGAGGATGATCGCTGACATGTACGTCTCTTCTCGTCACCTGCAGCCAGGTCCAAGAGCATGGTGATGGGAGAGGCATCACGTGGCTCACCGAGTCTCCAAGAGGGAGTGCTAAAAGCCGGCTGGCTGAAGAAGCAGAGGAGCATCATGAAGAACTGGCAGCTGCGCTGGTTTGTGTTGCGTGCTGACCACCTCTACTTCTACAAGGATGAAGAGGAGACCAAACCACAGGTGTGTTCAGCTTTGAAGACGTACAGAAATATTCCTATGAAAAGAAATGTGGCGGTTGAACTACTCTGAATTTGCATCACTTTGTCCAATGGCTTCTACAGTGCATGCAAAGTAGGGTACAACGGGGCTAAAGGCACGCCTTAAAGGGATAGTTCACCCAAAAATGTTTTACTCACCCTCAAAGCATCCTATAGGTGTATATGACTTTCTTCTTTCAGACGAATCCAATCGGAGTTATTTTTAAAATTGTCCTGGCACTTCTAAACTCCATCATCCTGGAATGGCTTCCGCGTACGACAGATCCCGGAAGCGATAGAAAAGTGTTTATTACGTTTGAAATATGGATATTTTTCTTACAAAAACGCATGGATTCGCTACAGGAGGCTTTTATTCACCCCCCGGAGTCGTGTGAGGCACGTTTTATTATGGATGCGTTCACTTTATTTAACATCTCTTGGACTGTTCAACAGAAACACCCACCGACTGCAATGATAGAGCTTAGAAGTGCCAGGACAATTTTAAAAATAACTCTGATTGGATTCGTCTGAAGAAGAAAGTCATATACACCTAGGATGCCTCGAGGGTGAGTAAAACACAGGCGAATTTTCATTTTTGGGTGAACTAACCCTTTAATTGAGATGCATAAGGAAAAAATAATGTTTGTGTTTTCCACCTAAGGACCTGTCCAGGACGGCAGGGTCGTTCTTGATTTATGTGACCGTGTGGAGCCTTGGAACCAACTCTCCCGAGTTCAAAAGGTGTACCTCAGCAGGTATCAGAGAGGCTGTGTCTGTGAGGTAATAATCCAAATCATACTTTTACAATAATTCACCATAGTCTAAATTACTCCGAGTTCAGTGCTGTTGAAATCCAGTGGCTTTCATTTTCACCCAACTAAGTTTTCTGCCATTCTGAATGTTCTCAAACACGTACATATAAAGAAGTTTAATGCAAAAATAACAATGTTTACTGCATATATGCATATTCTTATGATTAAACTTGCTTGGTAGAGAAGGACCAAACTGTGCAGACCTTAAAGAAATAAGCTTCAAGCATCCAGAAGCCTAAAAAAAAAACTTGGCTTTGTAATTTCTACTTGCAGCCCTTTGTAGCCTCTGACTGTTATCATTCATTCGTTGTATTTTTTTTTTTTCAAGTACTAAAACAGTTGTTGTGGTGTTATAAGTGTAGATATGAATTCAGTCATGTCTCAAACTGTGATCTCTACAGATCTCGCCCTGTACTGGAGCGTCCTGTTTGATCAAGATTCTTCAGAAAAAATGTCTGATGAGAGTCAATAATTCATTCATTCTTGATGATGAAGAGGCTCTTCAGTCTATTTGCCTGCCAGGCAGTGGTGGCTTCTGCAGTTGGCGAAGATTTCTTAAGTAACTACAAAAGCTCCTAAAAATGATGCCCTGAAGAACAAGTGCATCAGCCATTCGTCAGTGTGCATTTTTGCCCTTTTGTTCTCCAGAATGCTTAAAACATTTTGAAATGAATTTAAACAATTTAATGAAGCTTTGCAATGCAGTCAGCAAATACATACAAAACACTGTTTTCATGGAGATATGCAATCAACCATTAAACTATTTTGCATGTAAAAGCGTCTGTGTTTATTTAATGGAAAATTGTAAGCATGTTTATATAAATTTGGATGTTCTTAGTGCCAATGCCTTATGTCAAAAAGCATTCATCTAGTATTGTTTTTCGCTTTTCTATTCTGATAAACATTGAGTTAAAAAAGGACATTTTAAATTTAAAAAACGGCAATAACAGCAACGTTTAAGGTTTATTCCACAGAACCACAGCCACATCAGACAGCAGGAAAAGTCTACTTCACTAGAAACCACAGAAACAGCATATTGCACAATTGTTTGCACAATGCAGAAAGCTGATAAAGATTGTAAAACTGCATTACAGAGGCGTTATATTGAAACACAGTGTATATAAGCTGCATAGAATAGAGGGGGCGCTACTGAGACAGATTGAATCCGCTGAATGACAACAAATAAACGAATGTATTCTTTTAGAAAAAACATGAACAGAAATCAATTTCAATTAATTTCTGCTTGTATTTCTCTTAAAGAAAAGGCAAGACAACAAATTCTGTGCATATAAATAATAATGATCAAAATATCCAAGTAGTATAAGCTTATTTTTTCCTAAAAAAAAAAACCTATTTAAATTTATTGATTTAGCAGGTGTCAGCAACACACGGAGAACAATCAGGTAAGTAGTTAATTACAACAGGCTTTATTTACTGGTGAGCAGAAGATGAAGATGGTAAAAGCAGGTAAGTAACAACACTTCAGAGAAGTTGGCAATTGAACTTAGCTGGGTAGTAACTAGAGTCCTTTTATTTTCCTTTTCAGAAGACGATGGAGCAAAGAGGCCTCAAATTTAGGCCCTTATCAGACAGCTTATCAGAATTACCGGCCCGAACGCGTCTTTTTTCCCCCTTCTCCCAAAACAGCTTATACTACTGTTTCAGCTATTAAATGGAAGCTAAAGCGCGCTTTGCAGGACATCGAGGTGCCAGCGTGATTGCTTGCATTTTTTCAGTGGATACGCCGTCATTTTTGCTCATAAAGGTAAAACTCGAGTAATACATCTTTCGTACTTTGTGTGCACTCACAATATCAACAAAATGTTGTGCTTTTATAAAATAAAGAAAACAAACATGATGCGCTTTCTGCCGTCTCGGTCTTCAACAGGTGCGCTTCACAAAAATTAAACGAAACTCAGCGAATAGCCTACATGCCTCACAGACATGATAAATATATCTATAGAGCGGACTGCAGGAAAGCAGGTTTGACGAATCAGTGGTCTGGCGTTGGCAAGTTAGACTCCTAAAAACACCGCAAACAAGTGCGCACACAACCGTGGGTGATTTCATGTTCCACTCAAGTCAAGTCTGGGGTCTGCGATATACAGTATATCTGCGATAATATGGTATGTGTTGTTGTAATGATGTGCGATCTGACATTATCAAGTAAGCTATATCACCAAATCACACACAGAGTGCACGCACATGATTTATTAGTTTATTAAAACTCAAAATTCCAGGCATTCTAAATTGTAGACGGCAAAAATGCTTGTGTATGCTTTTTATATTTATATAATTTAATATAGTTAACTTAATCTATATCACACAAAGAGTACCATTTTTCTGCAGATATCAGAATGAACACATTTAATAATCATTTTATACACGTTCAGTAAAGCAACGTGACTTACATTTTAGACATAATATTGCTTGTTTTTGCTCAATTTTGCTAACGAAAATAGTTCCAAACAAAGATCAGAGCACTGTTTTGTGTCTCTGAGCAATGGACGGTGTTTACTTATCGAGTGAATCAGCTTTTTGAACATGGACGTTGTTTAGTTATCGAGTGAATCAGCTTTTTGAACAAATCGGTTGAATAGATGATTCAGTGATTCACTCATTAACACAGTCAAATGCTTTGTATGTGAATGAATCAGTCGTTTGAATGAATCGGTTGAATCTCAATGACTCACTCATTAACAGTCACTTGCTGCCACCTACTGGTGGTTTTAATTTCACATTTCAACTATTTTTTTCATGTTTCAAATTATTTCAAATATCAGTTAGGTCTGATTAGGTCATTAGGCCTATTTATGCATCTGTAACTGCAGGTTAAAAATAAACTGTGTAAATACTGGTGATTAAATTTTATAGATTTTAATTTTATTAGTAAAAGTACCATTCCGACAGCAAGAACGATCCTGAACTAAATGAAGATTAATGTCTTGGGTATGATGTGTTTATTAGACCAATCAGATAAGAGTAAATGGAGAGTCAGCGAGAGGCTCATTTGATTGGCTACAAGAAGAAGGTGGACCCGCCCTCCCCCTCAGCTCGCAAAACTCAGTTAGTGAGAGAGCAGTGCCAAAATTGTAAGCGCAGAGAAAAGAAAGACGGAGTTGTACATATCGGTTCATTTCGGGAACTTTTTGCCCCACATGCACAACAAGTCATTTAGACATTTGCAACAGTTTGTTTTTGTACACATATAGATTGGTTCTATGCAGTCAATCCGTTTTGCAGTTCTTTAAACTGTTGTTTTCGCTTGCAAATCACTGTTCACAGGCTTGCAGTGCTTTTGACCGTCTTTTGGCGAAAAAAACATGGCAAAAGTGTAAGCGCGGAAAAATGGAAGTCAGAAGCATGCAGATCATATTTATTTTGCGTTAGCATGAAGCTGCAGTTTCACAATACATGAATTACACTTACGAATAACAATAAAATGCTGCAAAAAAAAAATTCTTGCGCTTGAAACGCGATTTACACCTTTACAAAACTTCTCTTGCGCATGCAAATTTAATTTACGCTTACAGTCTTATGTACACTTCCACAAATATTACCCTGCGTATGCAAATCTTTTTGACGTCATTCTACCTTCATAAATATCTATTTACTGTTTCCCCCTGACACATTTGTGGTAATTACTTTTGCCGATGCTTTGCGGCAAGCTTAAGCCTATTGCGTGCATTTGAACGCAGAACTGTTCAGCTGCGCTGACGGCACGCACCGCATGCTGCTGGACAATAAACACCGTCGAGCCGCTCTTGACAGTCGCGGTAGCACGGTCTCGTGTTGTTTCCACCAGAACGGCAATTTTTATCATCACTAATTGATGGATGTCTAAAATATAAAAATAAGGAGAAGCCTAAAACAGGGTCGAGGCCCGGCCCGCGTCTGAACTGTGACGTGAAAATTGGCCCGAAGCCCGGCCCGAGGGGTGTAAAAACAAGCCGTTTATATTTCAAGCATTACTCGTCGTAATTGCATTTTTACTAGTAACAATTCAATTAGAGAGTTTAGAGAGTTAATTGTTACTAGTAACAGTGCCAATTAAAGAGCTCTCTAAATCTATTTTAACTAGTTATAAATACAATAAGAGAGCTCTCTAATTCAGTTCTTACTAGTAACAATTATGATTATAGAGCTCTCTAATTCAATTCTTATTAGTAAGAAATCTAGTTACAGAGCTCTACAACTGTATTCTTACTAGTAAAAACTTGCCTTTCGAGCCAAAATTGGGTGTTATTTATGGGGAGTAGAATTATTTATTTATTTCAATGAATGTAATCGATGTAATCGATTAATATTTAGGCTATAATATTATAAATCAGGTTGGTTTGTATTGCTGACGTAATATGTAAACTATATGCGTGCGGCCCGCGAGACTTGCACTTGGACCATAGTGTGGCCCGGTGGAAAAAAAGGTTGAGAACCATGATTGGTTCTCTCCTGTATCGGTAGCCAATGAGCTGGCTGCTCAACATTCAAATATATTGCCATAGCAGTTGCAGCTTGCTTCAGAAACCCTCCACCTTCCCCAGCTCCACATCTATGACGTCAAAAAGATTTGCATGTGCAGGGTAAGAGTTGTGGAAGTGTACATAAGACCTTAAGCGTAAATTAAATTTGCATGCGCAAGAGAAGCTTTGTAAAGGTGTAAATCGTGTTTCAAGCGCAAGAAAAAAATATTTGCAGCATTTTACTGTTACTCGTAAGTGTAATTCATGTATTGTGAAACTGCAGCTTCATGCTAATGCAAAATAAATATGATCTGCATGCTTCTGACTTCCATTTTTCCGCGCTTACACTTTTGGCACGTTTTTGTCGCCAAAAGACGGTCAAAAGCACTGCAAGCCTGTGAACAGTGATTTGCAAGCGAAAACAACAGTTTAAAGAACTGCAAAACGGATTGACTGCATAGAACCAATCTGTATGTGTAAAAAAACTAACTGTTGCAAATGTCTAAATGACTTGTTGTGCATGTGGGGCAAAACGTTCCCGAAATAAACCGATATGTACTTATAAAATATCATGTTTTAATTAAGTTGTTATTTTTTAATTCATTTTTTTACTGTATGTGTACGTTAAAAGTACCATTCCGGCAGCAAGAACGATCCTGAACTAAATGAAGATTAATGTCTAGGCGTGTGATGTGTTTATTGGACCAATCAGATAAGAGTAAATTGAGTCAGCGAGAGGCTCATTTGATTGGCTACAAGAAGAAGGAGGACCCGCCCTCCCCCTCACGCTTGCAAAACTCAGTTAGTGAGAGAATCGTGCCAAAATTGTAAGCGCAGAGAAAAGAGAGACGGAGCTGTACATATCGGTTTATTTCGGGAACTTTTTGCCCCACATGCACAACAAGTCATTTAGACATTTGCAACAGTTTGTTTTTTACACATACAGACTGGTTCTATGCAGTCAATCCGTTTTGCAGTTCTTTAAACTGTTGTTTTCGCTTGCAAATCACTGTTCACAGGCTTGCAGTGCTTTTGACCGTCTTTTAGCGAAAAAAACATGGCAAAAGTGTAAGCGCGGAAAAATGGAAGTCAGAAGCATGCAGATCATATTTATTTTGCGTTAGCATGAAGCTGCAGTTTCACAATACATGAATTACACTTACGAATAACAATAAAATGCTGCAAAAAAAAAATTCTTGCGCTTGAAACGCGATTTACACCTTTACAAAACTTCTCTTGCGCATGCAAATTTAATTTACGCTTACAGTCTTATGTACACTTCCACAAATATTACCCTGCGTATGCAAATCTTTTTGACGTCATTCTACCTTCATAAATATCTATTTACTGTTTCCCCCTGACACATTTGTGGTAATTACTTTTGCCGATGCTTTGCGGCAAGCTTAAGCCTATTGCGTGCATTTGAACGCAGAACTGTTCAGCTGCGCTGACGGCACGCACCGCATGCTGCTGGACAATAAACACCGTCGAGCCGCTCTTGACAGTCGCGGTAGCACGGTCTCGTGTTGTTTCCACCAGAACGGCAATTTTTATCATCACTAATTGATGGATGTCTAAAATATAAAAATAAGGAGAAGCCTAAAACAGGGTCGAGGCCCGGCCCGCGTCTGAACTGTGACGTGAAAATTGGCCCGAAGCCCGGCCCGAGGGGTGTAAAAAAGTTGGGGCCCCGTCGGGCCCGGGCTGAAATGCAGGACTCTAGTTCGGGTACATCAGAAATATATGGCAAGCCGTTTTAGCTTCAAATATTTCAAGCATTACTCGTCGTAATTGCATTTTTACTAGTAACAATTCAATTAGAGAGTTTTACAATTAAATTGTTACTAGTAACAGTGCCAATTAAAGAGCTCTCTAAATCTATTTTAACTAGTTATAAATACAATAAGAGAGCTCTCTAATTCAGTTCTTACTAGTAACAATTATGATTATAGAGCTCTCTAATTCAATTCTTATTAGTAAGAAATCTAGTTACAGAGCTCTACAACTGTATTCTTACTAGTAAAAACTTGTATTTATTAGATGCAAAACAGATTTGCGACTACACCCATTTACCTTTCCAAATCCCGCCTGTGGTGATACACAACTGTGTTATCGACGGACTGCCCACAAGGCTATCGGGACAGACAGTCACCCGTTTTATGAATATGCATGAGGCGCAATTATCATAATGAGGTCGCGCTGAAAAGAGAGCTCTACAATGCAATTCTTACTAGTAACAATTAATTAGAGAGCTCTATAATTCAATTCATACTAGTAACAATTGAATTATAGAGCTCTCTAACTGAATTAGAGAGCTCTGCAATTACATCCTTACTAGTCATAATTCAATTTGAGAGCTCTACAGTTCAATCCTTACTAGTAAAAATTACAATTAGAGAGCTCTCTAATTTAATTGTTACTAGTAACAACTGAATTAGAGAGCTCT
>NW_015632025.1:393111-399672 GCF_001515625.1 Sinocyclocheilus rhinocerous
TACATCAGAAATAAGTTTCTCAGTTATGAGGAGAATAAGAAACTGGCTCTGATCTAGCACACATAGAACGATTTGACTGATGATTCTGAAGAAGAGATGAAAGAAAAATAGTGGTCATCTACGCAATTCGGAAAAAGAGGCGGCTTTTCCGGCTTTTCTGTCACATGATCACATGGTCTGTTCCTACAGGACTCAGATTGAGGGAGATGTTGTTTTGTGTCTGCAGGTGCAGGAGGTGAGCTCTCGGTTGGGTGTGCCGGTGTCTTGTGTGTTACCGGTGAAGAACTATAGTCAGGAGCTGGAGCTGGAGCTCAACTGTGACGTCCTGCTTCTCACCGCTTTACAGCAGATGCTCAACTTTGCAGACGACTATCTGGATGATGTCTGTTCCATGGAGGACAAACCCAAATAAAGTGCTACTGTTATATATATATATATTTGTGTTATATATGATAGTAGAGAATAGAGAGTAGAGAATAGAATGTAGTAGAAAATATGAAATATGTATATGGTATAGGTACAGGTATATGGTCAATTGAGTAATTTTATGTTAATTTTTAACAATAATGGTCACTTTAGTTATTATACTATATTGTGTCAATAATTAACCAACCAATCAGCTTTAAAAATGTAATACTGAAATAGTGAGTGCGTGTACAAATGACAGTTTTAGTAGAAAACTATTTCTGGGGTGACGAAAAGACCATTTAGGAAAAACTTTCGTATTGAAACTGTTAACATGCACTGTTAACTGTTTGCTAATAGCCATTAAACATTTGACTGACTGAGGCACTGGACTATGTTTAACGTGCTTGTGATTTTAAGATGATTTGTATGAAGGTAGAATGACGTCAAAAAGATTTGCATGTGCAGGGTAAGAGTTGTGGAAGTGTACATAAGACCTTAAGCGTAAATTAAATTTGCATGCGCAAGAGAAGCTTTGTAAAGGTGTAAATCGTGTTTCAAGCGCAAGAAAAAAATATTTGCAGCATTTTACTGTTACTCGTAAGTGTAATTCATGTATTGTGAAACTGCAGCTTCATGCTAATGCAAAATAAATATGATCTGCATGCTTCTGACTTCCATTTTTCCGCGCTTACACTTTTGGCACGTTTTTGTCGCCAAAAGACGGTCAAAAGCACTGCAAGCCTGTGAACAGTGATTTGCAAGCGAAAACAACAGTTTAAAGAACTGCAAAACGGATTGACTGCATAGAACCAATCTGTATGTGTAAAAAAACTAACTGTTGCAAATGTCTAAATGACTTGTTGTGCATGTGGGGCAAAACGTTCCCGAAATAAACCGATATGTACTTATAAAATATCATGTTTTAATTAAGTTGTTATTTTTTAATTCATTTTTTTACTGTATGTGTACGTTAAAAGTACCATTCCGGCAGCAAGAACGATCCTGAACTAAATGAAGATTAATGTCTAGGCGTGTGATGTGTTTATTGGACCAATCAGATAAGAGTAAATTGAGTCAGCGAGAGGCTCATTTGATTGGCTACAAGAAGAAGGAGGACCCGCCCTCCCCCTCACGCTTGCAAAACTCAGTTAGTGAGAGAATCGTGCCAAAATTGTAAGCGCAGAGAAAAGAGAGACGGAGCTGTACATATCGGTTTATTTCGGGAACTTTTTGCCCCACATGCACAACAAGTCATTTAGACATTTGCAACAGTTTGTTTTTTACACATACAGACTGGTTCTATGCAGTCAATCCGTTTTGCAGTTCTTTAAACTGTTGTTTTCGCTTGCAAATCACTGTTCACAGGCTTGCAGTGCTTTTGACCGTCTTTTAGCGAAAAAAACATGGCAAAAGTGTAAGCGCGGAAAAATGGAAGTCAGAAGCATGCAGATCATATTTATTTTGCGTTAGCATGAAGCTGCAGTTTCACAATACATGAATTACACTTACGAATAACAATAAAATGCTGCAAAAAAAAAATTCTTGCGCTTGAAACGCGATTTACACCTTTACAAAACTTCTCTTGCGCATGCAAATTTAATTTACGCTTACAGTCTTATGTACACTTCCACAAATATTACCCTGCGTATGCAAATCTTTTTGACGTCATTCTACCTTCATAAATATCTATTTACTGTTTCCCCCTGACACATTTGTGGTAATTACTTTTGCCGATGCTTTGCGGCAAGCTTAAGCCTATTGCGTGCATTTGAACGCAGAACTGTTCAGCTGCGCTGACGGCACGCACCGCATGCTGCTGGACAATAAACACCGTCGAGCCGCTCTTGACAGTCGCGGTAGCACGGTCTCGTGTTGTTTCCACCAGAACGGCAATTTTTATCATCACTAATTGATGGATGTCTAAAATATAAAAATAAGGAGAAGCCTAAAACAGGGTCGAGGCCCGGCCCGCGTCTGAACTGTGACGTGAAAATTGGCCCGAAGCCCGGCCCGAGGGGTGTAAAAAAGTTGGGGCCCCGTCGGGCCCGGGCTGAAATGCAGGACTCTAGTTCGGGTACATCAGAAATATATGGCAAGCCGTTTTAGCTTCAAATATTTCAAGCATTACTCGTCGTAATTGCATTTTTACTAGTAACAATTCAATTAGAGAGTTTTACAATTAAATTGTTACTAGTAACAGTGCCAATTAAAGAGCTCTCTAAATCTATTTTAACTAGTTATAAATACAATAAGAGAGCTCTCTAATTCAGTTCTTACTAGTAACAATTATGATTATAGAGCTCTCTAATTCAATTCTTATTAGTAAGAAATCTAGTTACAGAGCTCTACAACTGTATTCTTACTAGTAAAAACTTGTATTTATTAGATGCAAAACAGATTTGCGACTACACCCATTTACCTTTCCAAATCCCGCCTGTGGTGATACACAACTGTGTTATCGACGGACTGCCCACAAGGCTATTGGGACAGACAGTCACCCGTTTTATGAATATGCATGAGGCGCAATTATCATAATGAGGTCGCGCTGAAAAGAGAGCTCTACAATGCAATTCTTACTAGTAACAATTAATTAGAGAGCTCTATAATTCAATTCATACTAGTAACAATTGAATTATAGAGCTCTCTAACTGAATTAGAGAGCTCTGCAATTACATTCTTACTAGTAAGAATTCAATTAGAGAGCTCTATAGTTCAATCCTTACTAGAAATAATTCCAATTAGAGAGCTCTCTAATTCAATTGCTACTAGTAAGAACTGAATTAGAGAGCTCTCTAACTGGTATTGTTACTAGTAAGAATTTAATTGTAGAGCTCTCTAATTTAATTGTTACTAGTAAAAATGCAGTTACGACGAGTAACACTGGGATTATTTTAAGCTAAAACGGCTTGCCATAGTAATAGGTTTCTCAGTTATGAGGAGAATAAGAAACTGGCTCTGATCTAGCACACATAGAACGATTTGAAAATTTGAAAATGATTCTGAAAATTTATCAGAAGAGATGAAAGAAAAATAGTGGTCATCTACGCAATTCGGAAAAAGAGGCGGCTTTTCTGCATTGTTTTTTTTTTTTTTAGTAGAATAGGTGTTACATAAATACATGAAATGTAGAACATATAAAAAAAGTGTTAAAAAATGTATTTAAACACAACACATTGGTATTGATGTGCATTAACTTTGAATGTAACATCAAATAACAGACTACACTTAAAATTATAATCAGATATTTTACACATGCTGTACTTCTTTAAAGCACAACAGTTATTAAAATTAAAACATGATGATTAAAAAATGTTCTTTAAAGTAAAACTTTAAATTTGACATTTTTACAAAATTCACTTTTTAAAAGTGTAATTAAGTGTGTTAGGAAACATAGCCATGAAAGTGTCTCTTTTTAAGTACACTTAGGTGGCATTTATTTAATTGATATTATATTACATGCAATTAGGCCTACAGTTTTTATTTCACATTTTCAATTACTTTTTTTAATTTGTGCTTTATGAGCACTAATAAACAGCCAATATGCTAGAAATGTGCATGCTAATAAGCTACTAGTTCATAGTGCAAAAAACCCTATTTTGTGTTAAAACACTTTCATCATTCTCGTGAATGTATGCTGGTTTATCTAAAGGCTGCGACACACACCAGTTTCTGTTCTGTGCTGATCACAATCGAATCCTTTCGTTATAACATACAGAGTGTATACATGACGATGTGAATATATTAATTGCGCAGTGTGAGATTCATTGGTCATAACAGAACTTTGTGAGATTGCGATGAACTAAGAGTGACAGTTTTTTAGTGGTTAAAAAGGAGCGCTCTTTGCGAGCTTTCTAGGCAATAATCCATTTAAAATGTAGAACTTTGTTTTTCGGCCACACACACGTTGCAAAGTTTTGGGAATGACATCCGCATATTTATGCTGAATAACCACATTTTGACATAGTGATAACCATAGCAATAGACGGGACAAAATATGTGAAAATGTGCATTAAGACTAGAGCACCCTCACTAATCCAGAACGGCAATTTTTATCATCACTAATTGATGGATGTCTAAAATATAAAAATAAGGAGAAGCCTAAAACAGGGTCGAGGCCCGGCCCGCGTCTGAACTGTGACGTGAAAATTGGCCCGAAGCCCGGCCCGAGGGGTGTAAAAAAGTTGGGGCCCCGTCGGGCCCGGGCTGAAATGCAGGACTCTAGTTCGGGTACATCAGAAATATATGGCAAGCCGTTTTAGCTTCAAATATTTCAAGCATTACTCGTCGTAATTGCATTTTTACTAGTAACAATTCAATTAGAGAGTTTTACAATTAAATTGTTACTAGTAACAGTGCCAATTAAAGAGCTCTCTAAATCTATTTTAACTAGTTATAAATACAATAAGAGAGCTCTCTAATTCAGTTCTTACTAGTAACAATTATGATTATAGAGCTCTCTAATTCAATTCTTATTAGTAAGAAATCTAGTTACAGAGCTCTACAACTGTATTCTTACTAGTAAAAACTTGTATTTATTAGATGCAAAACAGATTTGCGACTACACCCATTTACCTTTCCAAATCCCGCCTGTGGTGATACACAACTGTGTTATCGACGGACTGCCCACAAGGCTATTGGGACAGACAGTCACCCGTTTTATGAATATGCATGAGGCGCAATTATCATAATGAGGTCGCGCTGAAAAGAGAGCTCTACAATGCAATTCTTACTAGTAACAATTAATTAGAGAGCTCTATAATTCAATTCATACTAGTAACAATTGAATTATAGAGCTCTCTAACTGAATTAGAGAGCTCTGCAATTACATTCTTACTAGTAAGAATTCAATTAGAGAGCTCTATAGTTCAATCCTTACTAGAAATAATTCCAATTAGAGAGCTCTCTAATTCAATTGCTACTAGTAAGAACTGAATTAGAGAGCTCTCTAACTGGTATTGTTACTAGTAAGAATTTAATTGTAGAGCTCTCTAATTTAATTGTTACTAGTAAAAATGCAGTTACGACGAGTAACACTGGGATTATTTTAAGCTAAAACGGCTTGCCATAGTAATAGGTTTCTCAGTTATGAGGAGAATAAGAAACTGGCTCTGATCTAGCACACATAGAACGATTTGAAAATTTGAAAATGATTCTGAAAATTTATCAGAAGAGATGAAAGAAAAATAGTGGTCATCTACGCAATTCGGAAAAAGAGGCGGCTTTTCTGCATTGTTTTTTTTTTTTTTAGTAGAATAGGTGTTACATAAATACATGAAATGTAGAACATATAAAAAAAGTGTTAAAAAATGTATTTAAACACAACACATTGGTATTGATGTGCATTAACTTTGAATGTAACATCAAATAACAGACTACACTTAAAATTATAATCAGATATTTTACACATGCTGTACTTCTTTAAAGCACAACAGTTATTAAAATTAAAACATGATGATTAAAAAATGTTCTTTAAAGTAAAACTTTAAATTTGACATTTTTACAAAATTCACTTTTTAAAAGTGTAATTAAGTGTGTTAGGAAACATAGCCATGAAAGTGTCTCTTTTTAAGTACACTTAGGTGGCATTTATTTAATTGATATTATATTACATGCAATTAGGCCTACAGTTTTTATTTCACATTTTCAATTACTTTTTTTAATTTGTGCTTTATGAGCACTAATAAACAGCCAATATGCTAGAAATGTGCATGCTAATAAGCTACTAGTTCATAGTGCAAAAAACCCTATTTTGTGTTAAAACACTTTCATCATTCTCGTGAATGTATGCTGGTTTATCTAAAGGCTGCGACACACACCAGTTTCTGTTCTGTGCTGATCACAATCGAATCCTTTCGTTATAACATACAGAGTGTATACATGACGATGTGAATATATTAATTGCGCAGTGTGAGATTCATTGGTCATAACAGAACTTTGTGAGATTGCGATGAACTAAGAGTGACAGTTTTTTAGTGGTTAAAAAGGAGCGCTCTTTGCGAGCTTTCTAGGCAATAATCCATTTAAAATGTAGAACTTTGTTTTTCGGCCACACACACGTTGCAAAGTTTTGGGAATGACATCCGCATATTTATGCTGAATAACCACATTTTGACATAGTGATAACCATAGCAATAGACGGGACAAAATATGTGA
>NW_015632025.1:399682-402199 GCF_001515625.1 Sinocyclocheilus rhinocerous
ATTAGAAAAAAAAGCTCTTCTGGTCTTCAGTGATGCGAGGACAATGTTTGAGCGTGTACACGCAATATCTGAGCGAGAGCAGAGCCAGTTCATAAAAAACTGTGTATTAAAAGCACACGTCCAGTTTTGTTTGAGTGAAGGAAATCCGCTTGCGATGGGAGAGATTCTTGCTCATGCATTACATGGATCGCGTAACATTATGCGCTCTCGACATTTGTCATTAAGATCACGCTATAGAAGCTGCCTAGACAGGATCCGCCACTGCCAGATGCAGTTAGAAATTTACTAAAAACAAGCCTATGGCAAGATATCTGGTAGGGGGGCACCTGGGATTTTCAGGGGGCGCCGGTGCCACCCCTGGCCACCACGTAGACACGCCCCTGCTTGGCAAGCGTAATATCAACTAAAATAATACATCATACTTCTTCTACTACTTGTGTGTATTTAAAAGGCAATGGTTTAAACCTTATAGGCTTATACGCCAATCAAACAGCCGCGTTGCCGTCTCTGCGCGTCTCTCAAAAACCAAACCAGCTCTCTGTCAAGAGTAGGCTAATAATCAGCTTAGATACAGATACATGTTCTACTAGGCCTACATGTTTGCTTCTATCTTTTGCTGGTTTGCGCGGCACACGCACATTTGTTTAGTGAAGTTCAAAAAAAGACTCAAACTTCAAAATTTAACTCAAAAGACTTAAAAAGTTCTGCGTTATAAAAAAAAAAAGTGCGCCTTGAATTCATTCAGTCGTGTTCAGATCACTAAACATTTGTCATGAAATCTCTCTACTTGAATGACTTAAAAAAAAAATTTAATTATTAATTTTATTTTAGAACACTGAATAGGGCAAATAGTCGAAACACAATTATTTTTCCATACTCTGTTCTCTTTTTAAAAATTTTTTACATACTTTTCCAGACCTGCAAATTACTTGAGTGAAATACTTTTTTAAACTGTGCAGGAACCGGTGAGCCAAAGGAAATCATGTTGTTTTACATAAACCTCTAATATTACAACGCACACTCTAAAAAATGCTGGGTTGTTTCAACCCAACATTGGGTCAAATATGGACTAACCCAACTTTTGGGTTAAAACTTTAATTTAAAAATTTAACCCAACAGCTGGGTTAGTCCATATTTGACCCAATGTTGCGTTGAAACAACCCAGCAGTTTTTAGAGTGCAGTAACAAGTGTGTGAAGTAAATGAGTGCAGGGGTGCCGCTAGCAATTTTGGGCCCTATGAAAGAATATGAGGTTGGGCCCACTTCCGCACCAAACATACACTATATTGCCCAAAGTATTGGGAAAACAAACAAAAAAAAACTCATCGCCAACACCAATGACTTGTGCATATGCGTACAATCATTTTAGACACTCCCAAAACTGTGGCAACAAAGATGGAAATACAATTTTTAAATACATGAATTATGTTTCCATCTTTGATGCCACAGTTTTGGAAATGCCTTTTTTTGTTCTAAAGAAGGAGGTGTCCCAATACATTTGTCCATATGTACAAGTCATTGGTGTTTGCTGATGAGTTTTTGGCTCAAGGTCTGCACTTAAAGTCACAGCAGAGGTGTTCAGCTGGGATTAGGACTTGGCTTCCTGCAGACCAGAAGTTCTTCCACACTGACTCAATCAATCTTTTTTTTTAACCTTGCCTTATACACAGAGGCATTGTTGTGTTAGAATAGAAAAAGGTCCTGTTCAAACTATCGGTATAAAATTAGAAGCACACAATTCCCTGGAATAGCTTTATATGCTTTTTTTTTTTTTACTAAAAATTAGAAATTACTAAAGTAGTCAAACCTGTTCATTAGAATATAGTGTACAAGCCAGCCTAGCTATTCAAAATCTTTGTCTGCAATTTAATAATATTGACCTATTACTTTTGCTATTGCTTTTGCCCATTAGGTATCAGTAACATAATTCACTCATAACCTGTTTTATGGACATAGTCTTTCTGTACCACACTATTCTGCTGATATGGAATGAGTTTGACTACTTAATCAGTTATATTAATAGAAATGCTTTACTGGGGCAAATAAAAAAAATCCTAAAATAATAAATATGATACATCATAGCAGCATTTCCAGCAGTATCCAACATTTCTCAATCATGATCTTACTCAGCTAAATGTGACTGTTAGCTTAACAGCTGTATTCCTTGTTTGCTAGCTACCTATGCACACACAGCATACAATGTTAAAAATGTTCTACATTATGAACCTTAACCCAAAAACCTTTAGCTTCATACACTGTAGATAATTGTGACCCTGCCTGAGGAAATCCAGCTAAAGTATTTTTTTTAAAACAGTGGATGAGTATTACACTCATTGATTTGCTTAATAAAAGCCTCCTTTGAGATAGTTTTGTATATATTTGTGTATTATTTTCAATGTGTTTATTGCTAAGTTTAGTGCGGCAAACGGTGGCAAAATAATTCAATAATAATTTGCGTGCAGTGTATCTGGTTGCCATGACAACCTCATGTGCTTCCTGCTGCTGCTCTATGTAATC
>NW_015632025.1:402365-405787 GCF_001515625.1 Sinocyclocheilus rhinocerous
AACACGAGATTAATAGTAGTTATTAAGATTGATGTTGTTTGGAATTGGTAAAATGTGCTCGGAAAAAAAATATGATCAGAATATCAACTTTATTATTATCACTGTATTTTTCCTCTTCTGCTGTCGAGGTAATGCATAGAATGTTGTGATTGATTGTCAAGGCAGCCAATCAGAATTTAGCAGCCTCGTCTCTGATTGGCTGGAATTATGGGACATTGTAACGCTGGGTTGTGTTGAGTCGAAATACTTTCTTCTTTGCGAGACAAACATTTTCTCCACAAAACTCAGTTCACGCGCGTGCAAAACGCACTTTTGCACACTCAAAATATGATCTTTCGTGCGCAGATTTGTGGCAGAGATGTAATCCCATAGTAATCAGAGTGTGAATTTGTAGATTTTCTATAGCAAAACTAAAATGTTCTTAGAATTGTCCTAACTCCACCCCCCTTAGCGGCACACCCTGAATGAGTGCAAACTCTATGAATGAAATAAGCGCAAATAAAATAGCTGCGTTGCCCTTGCCTTTTTCCATGCATTTCCTGGAAATTACTTAAATCAATCTCCATATTTGGAGGAGGGGGGGGTTCTGCCTGGGCCCGGTGCAAATATGACATGGGTTGCAAAAAAAACAAACAAACATAGGCTATAGGCTCATATGTATGCACGTTTAATCATTAAAAGATCGCAATCTCAATTAAAACTAAAGATCTTATTCCTAAATGACAGTGATTCTGCTATGTCTATTAAACCTTTGAAAACACAATCACATCGGAATATCGACTATTTTTACTAAGTGTAAATAGCAATAGAGGCTATTTACACTAAGTGAAAATAGCATATTTTCTTAGCGATAGATGCTATTTATACTAAGTGCAAATAGAGATAGATGCTATTTGCACTAACAAACAAAGTCACAGCTGAGCCACTGCGCATCTCCAAGCAAACACAACGGTGTTTCATTATGAATGAACCTACGTTTTTAACGAATCCAGTGAGCCCCATTCATAAAGATAATCACTTACTTGGTTCCTGAATGAATCAGCTGCTCGGACGAATCAGTTGAATGAATGATTCAGTGATAAAATCAGTCATTTGCCGCCACCTACTGGCAATTATAATTTCATGTTTAAAATATAATTTCAGTTATTTAATTAATTTCAATCTATCAATATTTCTCTATTCAAATTTTTATATTTAAAACATTAATCTCATAACATTGTTATGAATTTAAAACATCCATGCCTGGGTTGTTCTGTGCCACCTCTGTAGCGCAAATGAATTTTGTTAATATTGATTTCTTTTGTTTGGTAACTTATTCGAATTCTACTTGTTCTTATTCTGTTGTTAGAAATTTTGGAAAAGCTCATGAATATAATTTTTGACATTGACATAAAAGATTACATGCTTTTAATAAAGTTAGAAAAAATGCCATAACAAAGGTAAAAAACCAAACAAGAACAACAACAAAAACAATGCCCCTGTAAATCACTTTAAGACTTTTGATTATTGACTGAGTAATGTCACAGTCATCTGCTGGAGTGCCCTTAAGAGCCATCAGAGGGCACTGTTTTGGACTTTGTGTTCATGTTTTAACTGGACTGCATTTCCCATGGTTCCCCTCACTCTGCTCCCTTCATCCCCTGCATCCTCATTGTTTCATTGGTTTCAGCTGTGTCTTGTTAGTTGGATTATCCTGCTGGTGTATATATGTTGGTGGTTTTGTGTCATTCTGGCCTTCAGTCTTGCTTTTGCTGTTATGTGTTCATGCCTCATATCATCTTGGATTATTGTCTGAATTATGTTTGGATCATTAAAAGCTGCACTTGGATCATTTTGTTTCTGGAGTCATCCTGTGACAAGTAATAGTAAAACACCTTTTTTGTAGAACTACACCACTGAAGTCATGTAGACGTCACATAAATCACGTGTTGCAGTGAAGTTATTAATTTTCAATTTCGCTAACACACTGCAACATGTTACTCAACACTATGAAGAGCCGTACTAGCCATAATTCAATCTGGCGCTCTCACACACTTATATTCTCTTTTCACATACTTGTGAAAGTACATGTTTATATATTATGTATCTATATTTAACAAAAATAAAGGCATATAGGCAAAGAAAGAATTTTTTTTTAAAAATGTCCAAATAAATGAAAAACTAAACCGAGATGAAATTAACAGCAGTTATCGAAAACCTAACTAAAATTATAATAATAATTATAATTAGGCCTATCAAAAATAAATTGCTTCGGTAATCATTATGCTCGCCCTCCGTGCAGAGCCGCCGAGTGCAGGACTCTGGTTTAAAGTGCACTGTATAATCAGGAATAAGGGACAATCGACTCGGAATTAGTGCTCTGCATTTAACCCATCCAAAGTGCACACACACACACCGTGAACACACACCCGGAGCAGTGGGCAGCCATTGCTGCGGTGCCCGGGAAGCAGTTGGGGGGTCGGTGCCTTGCTCAAGGGCACCTCAGTCGTGTTATTGAAGATGGGAGCAAGCGCTGTACATTCACTCACCCCACCTACAATCCCTGCCGGTACGAGACTCAAACCCGCAACCTTTGGGTTACGAGTCAGACTCCCTAACCATTAGGCCACGACTTCCCCAAATCTGGTATCTGGTCCAGAGCCTGAGTATTTCACGAGTTCACATAAAATGAACAGAGTAAAGGTTATGCGTATTTGGCGTGCTGTCCGGGGAGATGGCTCCGAACTCTGTAATTACTCTTGAGCCCGGGGTACTCCCCCTGTCCGGGGAGATGGGTCCGAGCTCGGGTCTAAGCCCGGACCCAGAGCGCTCCCCCCGAGTGTTCCTCCCAGTGCTGGGGTAGGAACGGGCTGAAGGTGAGGAGCATATCCAAAATAGCCTTAAAATTGTTTACATGTCATTTTCACCCACGCAGCTTCTTATCAAATGCAAGTAAACTTTTGAAGGGGGGTGGCCCGCTGCAGAAAGAGGCATTTGAAAAGACTGCACTGTTCTCGGTCATTAGAGGTATGTGTATAAAACACACAACATTTACCAGCGAGCTTCTCTCTTTAAACACACTGAATGGAGATACACTATATATATCACGTTTTTGTTTTTAGTTGGCATCCAAGCAAAAGAGAATGACTCTCTGTCACAATTAGTGTAATTAAGGTAAAAAATTATGTCAAGCTTTTCTTGTGCTTTTTTCCTCTCTTATTTGGCAGATGCTGTGATGAGCAGCGCCCCGGCAGCAAAGAAAGGGTTCATTTTTTTTATGTTGTCATTTATCCGTAATGTATTAATGTTAAGTGTGATAACATGCTCTTGATTTGTATTAAAAAAAAATTATTTTAAATATCTTAAGTTATTTAAAATATTTTCTTTTTTCATTTTTGTATTTTTATTATCTTAAGTTGTTAAAAACTCCAGATTTTTTTATC
>NW_015632026.1:0-264 GCF_001515625.1 Sinocyclocheilus rhinocerous
TGCACTACCCCCCGTTTGTGTTGCAGGCGGCCATCTCCCCTGTGCACCTCAACACGCTAAAATAGCTTTTTCCCTAAAAGAGCAATTACGGGTGCGTCTTTTTAAAGATGACGTTGCGTGGCAAACTTGACGTTACATCTTTGTAAAGACGACATGGGTCTTGCTATAGACAACGTATCACTCGGGCGTTTCTGGATGCGGTCGTTACCTGGTGCTGGGTGATGGTCATGATCGCTGCCTCACGTGTCTGGGCATTTCGCACGC
>NW_015632026.1:1171-1346 GCF_001515625.1 Sinocyclocheilus rhinocerous
CGTCCGCCTTACACGCTTCGGCGTTGTTGCAAGTGCACCAGGCAGGCCAAGGGAGGGGCTTGCACGAGGGTGGTCACGACCCGGAAGTTCGCAGATAACTCTGCACCGCGACGGACCTCGCGCTACGAGAGACGAAGGTTATGGTGCGGTCTCTGGGTCGTGCGATGTCCACTAT
>NW_015632027.1:0-899 GCF_001515625.1 Sinocyclocheilus rhinocerous
TTCGAATAATGGATAAACTTGAAACGATAGAAGAAGGGTTGGAGATTAATTTCATTTACAAATAAGGTAGGAAATGCGCATACTTTTAAATCGACAACTGTCACGGTGTTTCTTAGCTATTTGTCATCTGTGATCCCATTTGAGTGTCCTAAAAGCCGATGGGGGTCTTATCACTCAGCATACCCGGTTAAAAAAGTCACCGCTCGCCACTGCCTTCAACCTGCATTCATCTCTTCTAATTATGTAAATATAGAGGGTTTGCACGAGTGGGGATAGGTAAGGATTCCTCCCATTGAAGAGATGCTCGCAGGCTATCTCTCTCTGGGTGATTCTTTGAAGGTTCTGACCCTGACCCTTTCAAACCACTTCACGTTTGAACAACAGGGCATATGCGGCAACAGTTCAGGCCGGGGGTGCCTTACACACAATGGCAGATTCACAGGCATACCAGGCCGAACTACTTAAAGTTTTGGACTGCCCCCTGAGGTGGTTACTGAAATCAAGATTATTGAAATCTCTCCAGGCTACCAAGCAAACAGACGCTGCCATGGGTCATTCTATAGCTGTGATTGTGTCCACGGAGAGACATCTGTGGCTAAACCTGGCAGACATCAAGGAGAAAGTGTAAGGAGTGAAATTATTTCCTCATGAATCCAAAACGTCAGGAACTCACACAAAACAGATGCCATGCAACAAAACAATAAAAGTCAGGGCCCTCTAGGCCCTTAGAGAGGGCCTACCTTATTGTAAAAACAATATTTACAATTTTTAAATAAATGTTTTAAAATATAATATTTTTAATAAAAAAAAATAGCATTTACTAGGCTGCTGAGCCAATAATGATATTATTTATCATAAACACTGCTTGTTTGTCATGAAGTGTCTGTCGCTAATTTGTT
>NW_015632028.1:0-30193 GCF_001515625.1 Sinocyclocheilus rhinocerous
TGTGACGTATTTGTCACATTAAGAAAAATGTTAATGAGCTGCTTATTTAATTTAGCTGATTCAATTATTTTAGTGTTATATATTTAAATTACTGCTGCTCATTTCAAAGCATATTTCAACAAATGTAAACATAAAAATAATGTCAAATTAATTACATTGATAATGAAATGTATTTTGAAACTATTTTGCATACCTTTAACTAAAACAAGATGTTTATATCATATGTTGGTCCTATTTTAAGGTTATTTTATCTTTTTTGTAGTGAGAATAACATGAACAGAGGCGATAACGCATAACTGATGTGGTGATGCGATGAATGAACTAAATCATCTGTTATGCATTGAAGAGATAACACATAACATGTATATTGCATTGCAGTAACTTAGTCCGTTGTGCAGTGAAGAGATAACACATGACTGCATTGCATACAAGAACTAACTGAAGAGAAAAACATTGAAGAGAAAAATCATATATGCTGTTGCATAGCAATAAAATGCTAAGAGCTAACTGTTTCATTGTTTTGCATACAATAATTAACATATTGCGTTGTGCATAGAAGAAATTAAAGTGATAAATGTGATAACAATGGTATGATCAGAGTGATCAAGTTTTTATTTCACGGAGCATTGTATTGTTAGTTTGTATACAGTTTTATTGCACAATATACACATTTTTGCAATGTTATTGCACTACGTGCATGTTTAACCTCCAGTGTGAGGTAGTTATTTATTTGTATTCAGTTTGCACATTTTGAAGTTGTGAAAAATAAAAATCTAAAAATCAATTTCTGGTTAAACTTGAATGTTACAAAAGAGTTGTTGTAAAATGTAATGGTCACAGTTATGTGGTTTTGAAATATGTTGTGGCAAAGCAAATTAAATGCAAAACTGTATTACTTCTGAAAAAGGTTTTTGTTTTATCTTCCCAGAAAAGTAATCATTTTGATATATGTTGTGGAAAAGCAAATAAACAGGAAAAATTTAGCAAAAAAACGGACAAAATCTATTTTTTTTTTCAACTGAGAAATAAACGCCCAATGTAACATATATGTAACATTAAAAATTTATCATAAACTCCCAATGTCACATATATGTCACATTACAGATTTTTCACAAGGAGATGTTGTATTTCAAAAACAACTGCAGAAACATGTTATAAGTGGTCCATTTGGTATGTTTTATATGCCCCATAATTTTCCTATAAGGAGAAATTGGTCTGGGCTCTTATGGGTTTTAAGGTCAACGCCCTCTTGAGGTCCCTTTCATAACCAGTAATACTTACTGCAATCTACAGTAACACGTCAAAAGAAATCATATTTAACGTGTTGTGAACGCAGTCTAAATTAAGTGTACTAAGATACAAGACTGTACTATGAACAATGTAACATATATGTAACATTAAAAATTTATCATAAACTCCCAATGTCACATATATGTCACATTACACAAGGAGATGTTGTATTTCAAAAACAACTGCAGAAACATGTTATAAGTGGTCCATTTGGTATGTTTTATATGCCCCATAATTTTCCTATAAGGAGAAATTGGTCTGGGCTCTTATGGGTTTTAAGGTCAACGCCCTCTTGAGGTCCCTTTCATAACCAGTAATACTTACTGCAATCTACAGTAACACGTCAAAAGAAATCATATTTAACGTGTTGTGAACGCAGTCTAAATTAAGTGTACTAAGATACAAGACTGTACTATGAAGTTATGGCAAGAAAACATGTCAGTATTTTCCTTCTCTAGCAAATAAGTAGATCCGGTTATTAAATCATTCAAAACTTGAACTTATGAGTTACTAGTTTAGAACAGTCTGATGAATCCTTAATCAACTAGTTAATCACAATAACAACCTTAGTATAATGAAATAACATATACAGTGCGACCAGTGTCCGATTCAAAAGCAAATGACTCCTATGACTCTACTTTTTAGATACAGTTGATCGTTTATATCACATGTCCTATGCCCCTTGGTTGTCTTTTCGATGTGAGTATTACTGTTGGACACATTATGCTTTTTCATATATGAACTATGCTTTTTCCCTTATCAGTTTTACAGTTTCAAAGAATACTATGGACATGTACTGTTTTTGCCTACTACTGTATATAGTAGGGAAGCAGGCATTAACACATGGACATGGACTCCACAACTTTATTAAAATATGTACAGAACCAAAATCCCTGACTACATGAAATGTTCTAAAACATTTTGCATAAAAGCATAAAGAATTGTGCATGCATAAATAAACAAAAGCAAAGAAAACAGTGACACTAGGCGCGTTTCCATTACCCTTCAAATTGCGCAAATTGAAATTGCGAATTGAAAATACGCCTAATGGGAACGCGTCAGAATGTACTTATAACCTCCAAGAAACACTTCATAAGTGTCCGCGCTCCAGTATAAGGGTCTTTCCTACCATTAATGCTTAGACAATTTACACTGCACACGTCTGCGGTGCAGTGTGGCTCTGATACGGTCACTGAAGCTGATTACGGCCACTCAATGCTTGTGTTTATGTTTTTATACAGTCTATGGTTTATTCCAGCCGCGCCACGCACGTTTCTGAAGCGGCTCTCTTTGCTGCTTCTGTAAAGATACACGCATAAGCCTCCTTTGAATAAATATAGCCAAAATCCATTGCCATGACTTATCGCGAGAGGCAAAAGTTTACGTTTAAGCCTCATAACATTGGTTAATGGAAACGCCGTCATTTCGCAATACTTTTTTATCGACATTTATAAAATATCGCCAAAGTTTTGTGCAAATCTGTAATGGAAACGCGCCTAGTAACAAGAAATCATTGGCCAAAAAGTGACTTAAAAGTGCAAAAAGGAACAGGAGTGTGCCTCAGATATCGTCTTCCGTGACCAGGCAGTAAAAGTCAGTGCGTGCGGCATAGTCCCTCGAGCCGAGGTCAGACACGTCTATCTCTGGGGGTTTGGGTTCAGCCGTCACACTGGGACCTGCAGGAAGCACCGGAGCTTTGGAGGGAAGGGTCTTGTAGATGGGCAAACGCAAACCTGTGAAGGAAACACATTTTACAATAAAATGTTATAATTGATATGTAAACTTATATGTGAAAATACGCAATTTGGTGAAGCTGCTGATATTTATAGGGCCAATTTTACTAGCATATTAATAAGCAGCAAATTACCAGTTTATTAGGACAAAGGTCGTATTTAATAGTGAGAATTGGACCTTAAAATAAAGTGTGACCAAAAGTATAAACTATCAATCGTACGACAGAAGGCATCTACTGTAGTAGATTGTGTACAACAGTTTTTTCAGCAAAGTTTTGATCATGTTAATAATTTAGAGGCATAAATCTAAAGAAATTTGCATATTAAATATAATAAAGTAGGCTTTAGTGTTAAAAAGTGTATGGTTTGTCTTAAAGGGACAGTTCACCCTAAAATAAATTGAAGAAGCATTCTTCAAAATATCTTAATTTGTGTTCCACAGAATAAAAAGTCACACAGTAAATGAGTGAATGATTTTTGGGTGAACTATCCTTTTAAAGGAAGCGTAATCCAGATCATATGTCATTGTTGGAATGACACTGAATGAAGATAAACTCTGTTGGGTGAAGAAGAAGCACATTTCGTACCCAGGTCTCCTGCGGGATCGGGGTCCGGTCTGCAGTCCAGGTAATCGGGCTGCTGCGTGAGCATGGGATCTTTATCGCCCTGCAGCAGAGTCTGCGGATCGCCGACAGATTCCCTGTGAAACGTCACCTTAAGCGGCATCGCCAACGTGAGCTCCTTCCAGAAGCCTGAAGAAGGGGTCTGTGGGAAGGGAACGAGAATGATTAGGCTTCTTCTTACCCTAAATCTCACAGATGTATTGAGCACTGCGAGGGTCTCACTATGGAGTGTGCGCCCCAGGTGAGGGTTGTGATTCGGGGCTGGTGTTGTTTCAGCTGGTGACTGATGTCCTGGCTCATTTGCTTCTGCTGTGACTGAAATATGATGAAGATGGGCTTCCTCGACAGCTCGATCAAGTGCCACAGACCCTGTCTGAACATTAAAAACAGCATCTAACGTTAAAGGTCCCCTGAAGTGCCTTGAAACACGCAGAACTATTCTATGCGGTGACGTAATTTCAACTGAAACAGAAAGAGAGGGCGGGACATATCAAGCATTTTTAAAATAGCCAATAGCATTTCGTTTATATCTGCTCGGGCCAGAGCCGTTGAGTTCGGTAAAGCCGCATTTGAGAGCCACAGTCTAATAGATTACCCCCTAGATTCAATATGAAACTCTTAGTAAAACAAAATAGTGGTCATAATCATGCTGAGGCTGTGTAGTTGTAAAAGTTTTTAATACATGCCGACTCGCGCATATGATCCGCTCCGTGTGATTGGGTCTCTGGACCGGCGCCAAAGTCCAGATCAGACTGTGTGCGCTGCCGCGGTTCGCGTGAAACCAGACCTCATTTGCACCAATCAAAAGCATATTTACACGGTCTGAATCGTTCCCTATCGCCTATATTGTGCACTACGAGCCATTCACTGTACAGGAAATACTACACTGTGAACAAGTGACCGGTCTCAGTCGGCGCTTCAGCGTCTATTTATAGTGCAGATCTATTTATACAGATTCTAGAGAGCATTTGATTGGTCAGAAGATTTGATGAGAAGATGAAGTACGATGTGCCGTCAAAAAAAATCGTTGAGCCGTTTTGGCGGAAGTGACGAACTGCAAGCTTTGAATGCTTATATCTTCTAAATGCGGATTTTGTCACTGTTTTGGAGCACACTGCCTTATAGATAACCTTAAGACTAACATATTGATACTAACACCCAAACAAACTTTAATTTTGATTTCATGGGGACTTTAAAGCTCATGTCATTAAGAAAAAAAAATGTTTCTTGAACTAATCTTTAACTATATTTTTAAATGTAACTTCCACTGTTTAAAAGTAGGACACTGTCTAATATTAATCGGGAAATTATTCCAATTATTAACAGCTCTTACAGAAAAAGCTGAACGACCAGATTACAGAAATTACAGAACATACAGAAATTAATTAGAATTAATTTTTTTAAATAATTTAATTTCATGTTATTTATACTTTTAATTTTTCGTTAGTACATACAATAAATCAACAACACATTGTAAAATGTGGCTTTTTAGTTATGGACACTGAAGCTAAGTACTGTATAAAAGCAGAGCGAGACAGTATAAACGAGGTGAAATAATGCAAATACGCTGTAGATTTGACCTAAAGTTGGTTGTGCACCACTCCTGCTCCAGGTACGACTGAGAGAGAACCACAATCATCCGGCGACAGCGACTAATGTTCATCAGTAGCTCTGCAGATGGCTCTGAGGATGTGAGACATGATGAAAATGAAAAGATTGAAAAAAAAATCTATAATAATTATAATAATGACATGTACTTTGAATATGCACTTTTACTATAACTTTACTGTTGCATTTAATTTTATTTGTGTACAATATTAGTTAAAGGTGCAGTATGTAATATTGACAGCTAGTGGTTGAAATGGGTACTGCAGTCCAAAATCAAAATATTGGAGAGAGTAGTTTCTCCCGCCCCCTCCGCCTTAGACGCGGGTTGCCAGATTGAGGACACGCAACATGAACGAGCACAACTGACAATGGCAGGCAACAAGCCTTATACTGTAAGTTTATAAGTTGATTTATCTTCATTTTAATATGCCTCTGGTCACAGAGATTTTTAGATGGATGCCTTTTTAGTTCAGGTAGAACCTGCGATCTCTGACCCGGTTAATTTGCTCTCTTAATGGCTGCAATATGCTGTGTTTTCCATCAACTGGCAACCCGGGGTGTCAAAATACTATTGGGCAAATTGGCAGTGGGCGGAATCACACAGACTAAGACAAAAACAGACATTCCGACACGGAACACACATTTCAAAGCAGAATAACTGGCTGTAGCACTGCTTCTCAGACACACAAGTATGTGAACTTAACATGTTCCCTAAATATCTGCAAACATATTATGGTATTTTTTTGCTATAGTACAGTCAAAAAATTACATGCAGCACCTTTAAACCTTCATGCAATTGATTTAATAGACGCTATGGACATTTAAATCTGACTATAATTGTTAGATTTACCAGCTCCAGGAAGGATGTTTGTGTCGTTGAGCAGCAGTTTATGACTGTACTTGTTCTCCAAATGAGGTTTCAGGATGAAGTTGACAAATTTCCTGTCATTCTCATTGTTGACATATGAGATGTAGGCGTCATACATTTTGCCATCTGAGAAAAAATCAGCAAAAAATCATCATGAAATGCAAGTGATATGTTACCACAGATGATAAAGGGCTTTAACATACAGAATGCAGACTAACCATTAAGCTCATACTCTCCGTAAATGTTCCTATACCACAGTTTAAAGTTGAGTCGGCACTTGGAATAGACCACCGCTGCCAGAGCCAGGACAAGCAACAGGACCACTGACGCCACCACTGCCCCGGTGTGACTTGGGGATTCTGTGGATAAAAATTAAATAAACCTTATTATACAGTACACAGAACTGCAGAAAGAATCTGAATATATTTTACACTTTATTTTTAGGGCAATTGTAAGGATAAATGGATGAAGAATATGAGAATTATAGTATAATATGGTGGCAATATTAAAAGGCTAAAACAAGTTTCTTACTGTATTCCTTTACATTGAATTGCGCTGTGCTGTTCCTCACCGTGCAGAAATAGACACCAAAATCAGCCTGATCTCTCAGGGTCAGCGTTAATTCACTGATCCTAATTATGTGACCATCATCAGGGTGCCTGCCAAGTGTTTATGTATATATAAAATCATATTGAACAATATTTTGACTCTACTAAAACCAGTTAATTTACGTTACCAAATGAAGCATATTTTTTAAGCATCAGTATTGGCTGTGTTCAAAATAGCATACTACTCATTGTATTTCCCTAGTACGTGTACTATAAACAGTATGCAAATTTTATGCATTCGGAGAAAACTGATGATCTACAATGCCAAAATATGAAATATACAACAAGAGTACACTGTGAGGAGCATACAATATGTCCCAAAATGCAATCTGCTTGACTTGAAACAGAAATCACTTCAGCCCAGCTTAAACGTTTAACGTCTCACCCTTCACTGATTATTTAATCAAATAGCCAAAAGTGGACTCCTTTACAGAAAATTTGGTTAAAAATCTATTTAAAACAAACTTCTTTTTTTTTAACTTCCAACAAACATGGATGGCTTTTGCTAAAATAAATGAGACATAAAAAAGTTTTGCTAGAACAACGCAGCACACTACCGACTGAAACATATAGCACTGCATAATGTGTAGAAATTGTATGCACTAAAGTATATAGTGTTTACTACAGTATGTAAGCCTGTTTCCATAACAGAATAAAAAAGGAAAACTGCAACTTTTTCATCTCACAGTTCAGACTTTTTCCCTCGTTCTTAATTTTGTTACAATTCAAATTACGTCTCGCAATTCTGTTTTTATCTTTGTTTGTTTCAAGCACAGAATAAAAAATAAAAAAGGTAATTGCGACAATTCTGACCTTTTTCTTGCAATTGCTTGTTTGTATCTTGCAGTACTGAGTTTATATTTCATAATTCTCAGAATGGCAAGAAAAAAAGTCAGAATTGTGAGATATGAACTCAGAATTGTGAGGGAAAAAAGGCACAAAACTGCTTCGAACGAATCATTAGATAATCGTTGGAAAATGAGGTGATATTAAATGCATATTTTGAGAAAACGAAAGCGTTTTTTGACCTTGCATGCATGTAAACCTTTTGACTCCCAAACAATATTATGAACCTTAAAAATGGCTTAATAGGGGCACTTTAATAACCGATACACTGCATGTATCCAGTGTTTGCCACTGCATTGCATCATATACCCACCAGTCTTTTATATTTTGAGGGTAGATGGTGAGGTTGGTAAGTGGTGTGCCGTCCTTCATCCACTCCAGGTGGTCTTTGCAGTCTGAATTGGTGCTGTTCAGACTTATGGAGGCTTTGCAGGTGAGGACCACGCTGTGGCCAAGCATCACTGAAACCGAAATCATTAGATAATCGTTGGAAAATGAGGTGATATTAAATGCATATTTTGAGAAAGCGTAAGCGTTTTTTGACCTTGCATGCATGTAAACCTTTTGACTCCCAAAACAATATTATGAACCTTAAAAATGGCTTAATAGGGGCACTTTAATAACCGATACACTGCATGTATCCAGTGTTTGGCACTGCATTGCATCATATACCCACCAGTCTTTTATATTTTGAGGGTAGATGGTGAGGTTGGTAAGTGGTGTGCCGTCCTTCATCCACTCCAGGTGGTCTTTGCAGTCTGAATTGGTGCTGTTCAGACTTATGGAGGCTTTGCAGGTGAGGACCACGCTGTGGCCAAGCATCACTGAAACCGACTGAGTTCGATCATGCTTGAACTCTGGAGCGCTGCTACAAAGCGGATCTTTGTTTTGAGAGAGAAAAACAAGAAATAAGTGAGTATCAGTGTGTTACAATGGATGAAACCTCACTTTGTGTCAAGTAAACTGTTAGATTCTTTATACAGGTAGATATTTATGGAATGAGCACACCTGAATGACGCTCAGCTAAAAACAATGACTTCTTTATTTGGCGTAACCTTGCTGGAGTCTTGTGGAGGATATCCAATCTCAGGAGAGATGAGTGAAACTCTATTCTGATCCAATGGTGAGGCTGTTTCTCATCAGCACTGCTTCATATTCTTACATTTGAGGAAAAAAAAATCTACATCAACCAATATGGATATGGTATTTTATGCTATAAAATGGAAATGGGTTCATAAAAAGTTAATTTAATGGTCATTCATTATGAAGGTTCATTTGAAACCTTGGCTGGTGATGTGTCCATTATGGACACTGATGTTTACTTCACTGCCAACATAAATATTGTGCATATAGATTCCTGGGAACATGGTTGAGGAGAGATGAGTGAAACTCTATTCTGACCCAATGGTGAGGCTGTTTCTCATCAGCACTGCTTCATATTCTTACATTTGAGGGAAAAAAAATCTACATCAACCAATATGGATATGGTATTTTATGCTATAAAATGGAAATGGGTTCATAAAAAGTTAATTTAATGGTCATTCATTATGAAGGTTCATTTGAAACCTTGGCTGGTGATGTGTCCATTATGGACACTGATGTTTACTTCACTGCCAACATAAATATTGTGCATATAGATTCCTGGGAACATGGTTGGGAAACTCCAATGTGGGCAGAGTTTGGGAGTAGGTCCATAAATCCTTCAACCAACAAGCTTTGGGACTTCTTGTATTGGTCAGAAGCAAGATAATCAGGTCAGGATAGTCAGCTTGACCTTTGACAAATACTTTTTCTGCAGTCCACTCTACACAATCTCTGAGTATTTGAGGTAAAATAGTTGTTGTTTCTATGTGACGTGATGGAAAACACCTTTCCAAGAAAAGGGAGGTGAGGGAAATAATAGCCCAGACCCCCCCCCAATGAGCTGTTTAATAACAAATCCAGTGACCCCGTAGGTCAGTTGTAGCATGAACGACAAGCAGCAAGTGATCAAATACTGTACTGTTTTGAATTAATCTGCAATATGTTAGCCTTAAAGGGATAGTTTACTCAAAAATGAAAATGACCCCATGATTTACTCACCCTCAAGCCATCCTAGGTGTATATGACTTTCTTCTTTCAGACGAATACAATCGGGAGTTATATTAAAAAATGTCCTGGCTCTTCCAAGCTTTATAATGGCAGTGAATGGGTGTTGAGATTCAATAGCCCAATAGAAATTTCACATCATAAAAAGTACTCTACACGGCTCTGGGGGGTTAATAAAGGCCTTCTGAAGTGAAGCGATGCATTTGTGTTAGAAAAATATACGCCTACGTTCTACATCATCTGCTGGAACGTCGTTCTTTTGTGAACGCGCATACAACAGTTAGCGGAAGCTAGAGATTACAGTTTATAAAGTTTTAAATATGGATTTTTTTTTTTTTTTACACAAACGCATTAATTATTATCCCCCAGAGCTATTTTTTTATGATGGATGGATGCACTTTATTGGACTTCTAATTGGGCTATTGAATCTCAACACCCATTCACTGCCATTATAAAGCTTGGAAGAGCCAGGACATTTTTTAATTTAACTCCTGATTGTATTCGTCTGAAAGAAGAAAGTCATATACACCTAGGATGACTTGAGGCTGAGTAAATCATGGGGTCATTTTCATATTTGGGTGAACTAGGCCTTTCCCTTTAAAGAGGTCATATGATGCGATTTCAAGGTTTCCTTTCTCTTTGGGGTGTTACAAGCTCTTGGTGCATAAAGAAGATCTGTAAAGTTGCAAAGACTAAAGTCTAAAATCCAAAGAGGTAAGCTGGTGTACTCCAAAAAAAATGACAACATTCGCATTTAGAGGATATTTAGAAAATATAATCATAGTATCTCACTTACGCCAATATGGATCAATGATTTTGATGACATCACCCTGCACTTCAGCTTCTCATCTAACTTTCAGTCCAATCAAATGCGGTCTACAATCCGAAGCGTCCCACCCCCTACACCATAAATCGTTTACATTAATCCGGATACATTTGAAAATGGCGTTTTCGTTTTAAAAACGCTCTCTAGCATTTTCAAGCGTTGTCCAAAAGTTTCTCAACCACACGGAAATGTTGGAAAACATTAAATCTGCTTTACTGCGCATGTGTAAAGCCTCAAACACTGTAACCCACTGTAAGCGAAAATGCTATTGGCTATTTCATTTGTAGTTTAAATTTTAGTTTTTGTGTTTTGTTTTTAATTAATTTAGACAAAATATTATAGAATTTTAATATTGGTGATTTATCAGTTATCGGCCATAAGATTATTGGTGCTGCATCCCAATTTACTAGTGCACTAGGTTTAGTAGGTTAAGTATGTAGAATGGGACAGTACGCTGGCAATATGCCGGCCCAGCATTTGTGTAAAGTATTGTGTTTCAGGCCAAGGAACCTAACAAAACTGTTTCAGTGGAAAATATAAGATGTAAAGCAAGATTAACTGTATATCCATAATGAAATATGTTTCCACCTTCAACCAGTTCTTAAAGCTGACATTTAACAGCTCATATCTTCGATATCCAGATAGATATAAAGTATCAAGCATGAAACCGAAAGTGCAGAACTAAATTTGCTTGTATTCAAAGCAGGTACAGTATATAGGAAGAAACAATAGCAAGTATTTCCTGTATCTCAACTGGTAGAGCACAGTGCTAGGAATGTCAAAAGATTCAATTACCAGAAAATGGACATAGTGATAAATTCATATCTAGAAAATACTGTCTTTGGACAAATATGTCAGCTAAACTGATAAATGTCAATGCCAAAGATTTAGAGTTATGCAGGAAAAGACTGGCAGAAGAAGGAAAACATTGTTATGAAAGCAAATATTGACCGTAGCAAAACATACTCTTGTTCCAGAACAAATTTACACTGTATTGCTCAGTTTACGGCCACTTTTACCGATGTAGGTAAATCACATGATGTATTACAGCTGCTTTACATACACACACACACAAAATGCCAACATGCTGAAAGCTCATACAGGCGGAAGAGCGATTTGTGTATCATCATGATTACAGGTTTGACAAATGCTTTATGCTGTATGAATGCACCTGACAGGATTTTACAGTATCCCATGGGTTATAAACACTAAGTCACAACTGTTTAAGGGTAATTACAAGTATTTTTAATATCTTTGATCTGTCAGCACTGAAAAGTCACTATTGCACCAGCATTAAGATCTTTTCCCAGTGTAATGTTTAAGTAAGATCATTGTTCAGCACATGCAGCAGCCAGTAACTTCATTCAATCATTAATCAGGGGCAGCTGAGCTAAACAGGCCATTACCGGGTACAAAGTTCCCATTACTGGTTGAGAGGGTTTTCATTCTGGTAGGCAAACAAGATGCTGAATAAATGCTTGCATGGATGGGATGAACAATATTAACCAGAAAAACAGCTTCAATGTAAGGGGTTATCAGGCCATCATCATACAGTATATTTGTTATGTAAACATGTGAAAACAATAAAACTACAGCGATATACATAAAGGTTGAACCATGTTATTAGAACAGGAGTATATTCATGTCTTCGAATGTCAAAAAGACAAAGTTGCCACGTGTTTTAAATGTTAATAACTTAATTAATTACAGTACTGATTGGTCAAAGCAGTGGTTTGACATATTTGTACATTTACATTTTACTATTTCAGGATTTTTTTTTTCCACGATTGTTTTTCTATTAAAACTCATAATAGTCTGTGAAATGGCAGATTCCACTGTGACAACTTACCCCATATAGTGACAAGACACCGTGCCCCACAAAAGGTCAATGTGTTAAATGAACCATATCTTTTTACAGGAGCAATAGCGGTAAAAATACAAATATAGTTCTGTAAAAAAGCCTTAAAATGGTCAACACAGAAATTGAAAAACTAATATTCATAGTAAAAACTGACAACTAGCCCCGCGCTCCCCTATATATCCCTGATAGATAGATAGATAGATAGATAGGTTTAAATAAAGACTTACCCATAGACTGAGTAAACGCGAGACATGTTAGATAGAGAATCAAATGACAACGCCACATCGCAGTCCTCTCATAAATCCTTTCATACGAGTAAAATAGCTTGTCAAGTTGACTAACTCACTTTAACTGTCAAATATACTGGAGATACTGCCAGCAGTGCGTGTCATGTCTCGCTGAGCAGCTGCATGTAAACGCGGAAGGTGCGCAGCGGTTAAACAGAGTCTGTCGCCTGGAATCACTGTATTGGGAATACAGCGTCACGTGGTCCTGCTCACCTGCGCGCTTCTTTGAACAGGTAAGCGGGCGTTCACAAAACACGCTCTTGCGTTAAGCACAGCTGGACGGGGCGCTGTGAGATGGAGTAAAAGTATCTCGAGACGCGTTTTTTTTTTTAAAGCTTTAACTATTTTTAATTAACCTGACACGATTTGTGTGCGACTGCAAAACGCGACGCAACGTTCAGACGCCAGTCTGACGCATGTGTACATTACCAGTAACTAAAAATATAGCGCAGACGGAACGCAAGAAGTTACGCGTCCGGTCTCGAATGAAGCATCACAGCAGATAGTTGTGGTCTGTGAGGATATCTAAGAGGATAAAGCGACAGTTCACATAGCCTAAGTTTGTGGAAAAATGGTGACAACTAGCATCTAAACATTCACTTAATTGTATAGGCCTATAAAAAGTATTAATCCAATTTAAAAGTTAATGTTTTTGTCAACTGCCCAGTTCATTGAGGAAATATCATATTAAACACACACTATTTCATCCAATTTAAAAAGGGGTCATATGATGCTGCTAAAAAGAACATTATGTTGTGTATTTGGTGTAATGCAATGTGTTTATGCGGTTTAAGGTTAAAAAAACATTATTTTCCACATACTGTACATTATTGTTTCTCCTCTATGCCCCGCCTTTCTGAAACGCGTCGATTTTTACAAAGCTCATCGGTCTGATCAGCGAGGTGTGCTCTGATTGGCCAGCTATCCAGTGTGTTGTGATTGTAACACTCCAAAAAAGAGAAAGGAAAAATTAAAATCACATCATATGACCCCTTTAAATATGAAAACGTACTTACAGGCTGTTCTTTGAAACACATGGCGTCTCCACGACATGGTGGCGGCAGCAACAACGCTACAGCAAGAATAAAAGTTACTTCTTTGCGTGAACATTTGAGAGGTGTTATGCAAATCTTCCCACACAGTGACGTAGACATGTGGGGGCGTGTTTAAACGAGCCGTTTTAGGAGGGCGTGGACGAGTCTTAACTTTTGTAAAGAATATCTCTTTGAGGTTGAGACTTTAGTCTTTGCAACTTTAGGGATTTTATCTGTTCATGAACAGCTTGAAACACTCCAAAGAGAAAGGAAAACTTGAAATCCCATCATATGACCCCTTTAATTTACTGCTTTTATGGAGAAATCTCTGCAAACGTTTGTACATACTGAGTACTTCCATCACAGGCAGTGTATTGTTTCCAAGCTGTGGATCAGAAAGGACCTGAATGACCTGCTGAACAAGATGAAGGTGGCCTTCAGATGCTGAAGAAGATGCATTGTGATGAAAAACACCGCAGGGGACAAACTGGAGTACAAGCTTCAACAGAACAATGTGAAGCAGGATTGGAGGAACCAAACACTGACGAAAAACAGCCTGATAACCTTCATTAGCCAACACAAACTGACTGCCAGTTACTGTCGCTTACTTGGAGAGTGCATTAATAATATATTAACAATAATATACAGTAAAACAAAAAGCATATATCAAGTTTATTTTGCTGCTTTGTAAATCATAAAGAGTCAAGAAACAACAGAAAATTCACGTTACTCTTGTGAATGAGTCCTTACTTCATTCATTGCATGAGAGTTTTTGTAGACAAAATATGGCAAGAAATGAATTTTTCATCAGCATATACACAGATATATCCATAAATATTTCTACCTTCAACAAATAATATATTAACTCACATTTCATTCCACTAAAAATTACAACTAAAAACATTTTACAGATTTCTTTTTTTTTTCTTTTTGCCACAACCACAGCCATTTCCTTTCCGTTTCCTACAAACAGATGAACAGATTTTTCATAAGCCATTCTTGTTTTAAACAATATGCTATAATAACTACAGGCCTTCAGGTCCGCGTTTGAAGTGTCATAAAGAAAAAGTGGAGGATAGACATCTTGACACAGACTTGTGGCATTGGAAATTTCTTTCAAATTCAACACGTCAAACGCGTTCGGTTTTAGATTATAATTAATATAGTGATAATGTTTTTTCAAAAGCTGCCGCCGTACAAAACATTGTGGCACTAATTTCTGTATAAAATGACTTCTCGTGGCAGCTAGGCTGAAAATGAAATCATATTGGCCAAGTTATACATAAAACATTTTGGTAACACTTTATAATTACTTTCATGATTATAATAAGTCCATAACAGACAGTATTAAACAAGCATATAATGTTGAACAGAATGCTGATTTATAGGGGCCCATCTGTGTCATTCCATAATCATTTTAGAAATAAAGTAATACAGAAATCAATAATTAATTCAAATTATAAATTAAACAGAAAATATAATATTCAATTGATTGGTATTATTATTTCACTGGTATTATTTGAGATCCTCAGCTGCTACATTTTGCTTTTATTTATTTTATATACACAATTATAAATATATTTGTATTATTTATTTATATTTTTTGATTATCCATATGATCATGATCGATTGCTTGATTTATTTAATGTACATTCACATAAAAAACTGCCATGAAGCACTTGAATGTACATGAACTGCTGGTCTGCTAAATATTATATGCCGTTTGTCATTATTGAAAGTTATTATAAAGTAATTCCCACATTGGATCGGTTTATTTTCCATTTTCAAATAGACGTGTACTAGTCGATTGAAATTTTGGTTTGGTGGGAGACAAAGAGAGAATAAGAAAACATATAGGAACACTGTTATGAAAAACACTTTCATGACTTTGAAATGAAAACTCAATTCAACCCACTTCAGTTCCTTCTTTCTCCAACATTTCTCCCGATCTGACCAGCAGTACCTTGTCAACACATTTTTTCCCTGCAAAAAGCATTCAAATATTTATATTCCAAATTTTATAATTAATCATTAATAATAAAAACATACAAAAATGTGATTCGAGAACTCGTATTTTACACAATCATATTCTTTTAAAAACTGTATAAATATGAAAACATTTGAACTAAATTCCACATCGGCCCATCATCCAGAACAAGAGTTTTGTACCAAATGTCTGAGAGATCAGTTGTAAGTGCATATCCAGCTCTGGGTTGGTTTTCTGCACCTCTTGGCAAACGTCCTGTCAAATGTAGTCCGTATGTCAAGTAATGGATATTCAAGATGGCTGTTGAATGCCTGTTTTGTTATATCTAGTGGTTGGACTTGTAGTGCAGGTGAGGCATCAGACACTGGCACCAGATAATGAACAATAGCTTGTCTATCTTCTTCATGCCAAAGCTGAAATCATCACATGTTCGGTAAATGAAGTTCTCATGTGAGGCCGCATTGATCCCTGTCACTCTGTGGCCCATCTTCAGGGTGAGTACGGTCACCTCGGGGAAGGTCTCTTGTAGTATCCTCTGTGCCAGTGTAATAATGGCAATGTCAAACATTTCTTGATGTGCTCCAGTTCGGCCTGCATACGATCTCTCTTTAGCGCCAGATTGTGCTTCTGTGCCAACAGGTCCTAGTTATGGGGGAAAAAGAGAAAACATACATACATACATAGTTTGTTTAAACAATATTTATTCAAAATTCACAAAATAATCCATTGGCAGTTGGTAGATTTCGAAGCTGACACAAGGGGGAGCTAACATTTCTGTTAATGTGATTGTCAACAAGGACAAATACTGGCCAGAGTTTCCCTTACAACAACATACAGTAAAGCCCCGTTCACACCAAGAACGATAACTATAAAGATAACAGTATATATTTCTATAATATTTAATTATTTTATAATTATTAACACATTAATAATCATACACACACACACATACATTATATATATATTTTTTCATCAACATATATATGTGAACCTGGACCACAAAACCAGTCATAAGGGTCAATTTTTTGAAATTGTGCCATGCATCACTGGAGAATTTAACTAGCTAATTACAACGGTTTCCAGAACCCAAAGTAACTTTGACGCAGTCAATCGTTCAACTATATAGAAATGCCGTTAAAGATGACGTCACGCAGATGCTTCTGCTAAGTTTGGGATCAAATTAAAGTCAGATATTATTGCTGTAAATAACGAACATGTCATCTGAGGACCATTTTGCTACTTTTTGTTCTCGGTTGTTTTGCTTTATTTTTCAGTAGTAAGCATTTAAAAAAAAAAATTAAATCATTACTCAAGTTGTTTCACAATTTTTATAAATAAGCAAGATATTCAGAAAGATGGTGAATGTTGTAAATATTATAAATTATATAAAATGATATAATAATGATAATATTTGTACAAAATATAAATCTAATAAAATTATATATATAATTTATAAAATACACACACACACAATCATTACATGATTACATGGTTAAAAAAAAAATATTCAGGCAAAAACACACCTGAATGAATATTCAGGTTAATTAAAAGTTAAGCCAAATCTACAGCACTTGTGGAATAATATTTGCAAGAAATATAAAAAGAAAAATCTGAGGGATTGCAATGGAAGTGAATTTAAAACCATTAAAATACTCAATGAAACAGCCCCAAGATGTAAACAATGTGTGTGAAGAAATGCTTACTAACCGTTTCTGTGTAAAAAAGAATAAAACATAAAAAATATAATAATCTTTAAAAAATAAAATAAAATATGCAATAATATACAAATACAAACATAATATGCTCTTACCCTCATGCTATGAGAAAGCTGCTCAGATGTCAGAGTGAGATTGTAATGCTGCGTCTCCAGACGTCTACACTCGCTCTGGAGAACCTGCTGCTCTATACTTCTCTCTAAAAGAGAGAGAGAGAGAGAGGTCAGCAATACACTATAATCATACTGCAGAAAGCAAACATACACTCTGAAAAGTCAACATTCTGCAACCACAGACAAATCAAAGCAGCCTAAATGTGGGCTCACGTTTCCCATTGTTTGGCGAATTTTCACGAATGAAATCCAGGAATTCACAAGATTGGGAGTTTTGCACAAGGGTGAAAGATTTTCTCATGCAGATTTCGCAACAGGTTCAAGTAGGTCACATGGATTCGCCACGTTGACCAACAGAAAGCAGCTTGGTTTGAAAGTGACTTCTGTGTGAGCTGCTACTATTAACAATAGACACTATTTTTTGGCAGGCAAAATTTCGCTAATGTGATCCCATCTTAAAGGGATAGTTCACCCAAAAATGAAAATTCTGTTATCATTTACCCTCCCGCTCTAAACCTATATGAGTTTCTTTATTCTGTTGAACACAAAAGAAAACATCTTGAAGAGTGTTGGTGACTAAACAGTTGCTGGTAGCCACTGACTTCCACAACATTTTTTTCCATACTATAGAAGTCAGTCGGGACCATCATCTGTTTGGTTACAAACATTCTTCAAATGACCTTCTTTTGTGTTCAACAGAAGAAAGAAGAAACAGAATAAAGAAGCTCATACAGGTTTGAAACAACTCCACCAAAGCCCACTATGTTCCCTTTATATCCAAATAACGTTCATTTGAATCTCAAAGTGCCATCAACGTACCCTGCATGTACTCCTGGTACGCCTCAAATATCGACTCAATTCCTTTCCACCTGGGACTGAACAACTCCTCCTCATCGTCTTCATCTGAACTGACACCCTCCTCAGCTGAGAAGTCATTCCTCATGCCTGGAGAGTCGCGTTGGGCTGATATTTGGCAGGAGTGGCCATTGCTTTGTCCATTAGGGAGTTTGTTTGTCGCCCTCTGGAGGCCTGGAGGTGGAAGCGCAGGGGGCTCAAACTGCTCATTCGCTCCACCTGTTGGGATACAAACACAAAAAACATTAAGCAAAATGTCTCTGACTGTATTTCTCAAATTTGACTATAGAGGGAGCCATCGTCACCTTTCTGTTTCTGCTGGGATATTTGAGTGGACTGCAGCACGGACTGATGGAAGTGCTGTGCGAACTCCTCAGAGTTTATTTGCTCCCAGACGGGGAGTTTTACTCCGTTCAGTCCAGGCGGCTGGTCCTTGGGTCGGACGAGGGCCTGCAGGCCCGGGCCTCTTCTGCTGGGGGACGTCATGTTGGGTTGGCCTTGAGTGTGGAGAGGAGCCAGTGGTGGCGGGTCTTGAGGCGGATGAGGGTTTTCATGCGAGTGATTTTGGGGTTCAGGGTGAACATTACTGACTGACTGATTGAGATGTGAGACAGCTGTATGATGGGGAAAAGCAGAGGTCAGGACTAACGCCAAAACCTGATCCTTTGTTTAAAGCTGTATCTGTATGAGTTGTTCTTACCAGACACTGAAGTGGACGGGCTGGAACAGGGCGTATCTGTAGAGTATCTGAGGGTGTCCAAAGTAACAGTCTTTTGTTTGATGGCTTCCAGCAAGTCCATGATCTTCTTATTCTCTGAGGTAAAAAAATAAAAACAAAATTAATTGGTCAAACTTTGATACACTCAGCCTTTAAAACAAATTCTTGTCAAATATTGTAATTCTCAAGTTGTGTTCCCAGAAGTCCCTGAATGCTATAAATGCTAAACATCATATTTTTTTTTTTGTCATTTAGTACTGCCCTTCAGAAGCTACAGAAGATACTTACATACTCCCATTTATATATAATTTATAATGTTTTTATTTTTATTTCATTTCTTATATTAATATTTATTTACAATTACATTTTATAAAATGTGTGGAACTATTAAAGTATTAAATTATAATAATAATAATTATTATTATTATGATTAGGCGGCCTATTATAATTCGGCTATCAAATTGCCCCGCTATTTCACTTCAGCACTGCATTTCACACACGCACGCGCAAATGAGGATTAGAGCCTGTAGCCGACATCGTCTGCTAATATAAAGTATTTCATTGCACTTTAGCAAGTAATCTGAACGGCCTATATATGTGCAATATTTTAACCGAGCCCTCGCTAACTGAGTTTAATGCCACAGTTATGTTAGAATGCATCTCATTCTTGTTTCTGTGGCGGTGCGTCGGGCTCATGGAGCACTAATGTATCCATTAAATTTAACTTTACTCCAAATATATGAACTAGCTGTTTTAAATACAGTATTTTTATATTTAACATGCTAGTTTATCAGTATGTTTGAAAGTATATTATTTCGATTATTGGCGCTTCCATAGGCTCACTCTCGCGCACCCGTGCGGTTTAAAACACCAAATAGTTATGCTATGACAAGTACAGAGAGTCTCTCTCTTGCCCCACCCATGCACGATAATATCGTGTATCGTCGATCTCACAGGCTGATGATATGACGATTTAAAAAATGACCATATCGCCCAACACTAATATATATATATATATATACCATGGTTTGTCAATTCTTGATCCTGATTGGCTGGCAGGTATGCATTAAATGAGCAATATCACATGAGTAGTCAGGAGATATGGCTGAATAAAACCTCGGGTGTGCATTATTTTTACTCTGGTGTGCATAATAATTCAATGGCCTGTCGTCAATTATTCCTTAATGCACAGGTAGTTCAAAGTCAGTTTAATCACCATTCTATATTAATGTGCTGCTTTCATTGATGCACACACATCACTCGCACAGAGTGAGTGAGAGAGAGAGATCATGCACACACGGAAGCATTCAGGAGCACAGAAACTTCTTGTCAACACTGCCCCGCGACTTTTATAGCTTAGATACTGGATCGCTGCATTATATTCCTCTACTATTTATATATATATATATATACATACACACACACACACACATACTTATATTTCTTATATATTAGCTAAATAAATATTCAGATAGATCCCCCCATAACATATATATTAATTATACATTATATAATTATAAAATAAAATAAAAAATTATATTTAATAATATTTATGTATAAAGTGTTATTATTATAGGTAAAGTGTGACTGTGACAGTGCATGGTGTGTTTGTGTGTGTACATACTTTGTCTTTCTTCCTGACTGACATGGCTAAGGTCGAACATGCTGAGGAAGTGTTTCTTGTCATCCAGTTCATCAGTGCGGTCCATCTCCTCTGGGGTGAAGTGCGTGCTGAGGGGAGGATGAGGAGGAGACGGAGTCTTACGTTTGCTCGGCACGGCTGAGGGTGAAGGGACTCGCTCCTGCAACATCCTCCTCCTCTTCCTCCTCTTCATCTCCAGCAGCTCATCCCGCTTAGAGAGAGTCGTCAGTCCAAACAAACACAGAAACTTTGTCTTCTGCAGAGAGAAAAGAAACGCAGTGGCTGACTGTGAGAGAGTGCTATAAAATACGAGTTTTCATGACAGTCGCTGTTTTGCTGCTGTTGTCATGTTGACTGATGAAATGTGTCACTGTACCTCTGTAGACGTGTCTAGTTTGAGAGGAGGCTGCTGAGCGACTCTTCTCAGATGAGCTCGAACTTCCTCCTCATCACTCTCATCATAGGAGTCATCTAATTCATAGTAATAACCTGAAACAGGCAGAAGATTATTATAAAACAACTGAAAGACACGGTATGGATGGAAGAATACATTTGAGTATAGAGCACATATATTTCATTTGATACTGGATATTTAATTGTGCAGCTTATTTTCTCTATTTTTATATTTAGATTGTTTGCCATCATCTAACGCGCACTTAAAGTTTTTTTTTTTTTAAGGGACTCGAACACGGGACGCCCGAAGCGCAATGGCACTACATGTCGACGCGCTGCCCACGAGGCTATCGGTGACGACAAGCTCACTTAAAAGTTAATCCTCAAAAACACTAATAATTTAATAACACTGCTACATGTTGGTCTCAGAATTTTAACATCTGTTAAATTTAATATTTAAATTTAATTTAATTTAAATGTAATTAAAATTAAATATAAACAAAATATATAAATAAAACATTTATAAATTTATATATTTTTGTAATATATTTATAAACTAAATACATTCATAAAATAAATAAATTATATAGATAACAAAAACGGTTATACTGGCCAAAATAACTGATATGGTATTGTGAATTTCGAAATATAATCACATAATAAACCACTATTTTCATACAAACTTTTAGAAAACTTTTATATAATGTTATATTATATATTTATATATTAAATAAAATTTTTAAGCATACCATACAGTATATTATATAAATAAATACATAAATAAATATATTTTCTCCATCTTCAGAACTGTCTGTCTGGCACATAAATAAATAAATGAATAAATAAATATTTTTACTTCAGCTTCAGAACTCTGATAAATAAATAAACCAATTATTAAATAATTATACTTTCTCCATATTCAGAACTCTGTTTTATATATATATATATTTATGCTTTCTCCACCTTCTGAACTCTCTGATAGATAGGTAGGTAGGTAAATAAATGCATAAATAAATAAATTTTCTCCACCTTCAGAACTCTGTTGGATAGATAAATTGATAGTCTTATTTTCTACTCTCCCACTCCACACCTTTCTCTCTGGCTTCCCTGCGTTTCTTCTCCTCCAGGTCAAGCTTGCTGACGAGTCTCCTGTGCTGCTGGAGAGCCTGGTCATACACCATCATGGGGTCTGTCCTGTCTAGAGCCGGTCCCTGGGGTGGCCTGTTGTCTGCAGATTGTCCCGATTGGGAGAAGGCGGCCCTCTGCTGGTTCAGGAAGCTGCAGGTGGATTTCTCCAGCTCCGCCAGGTATTTGCCAGGCTCCAGGAGGCTGCTGACCCGCATGGTGGAGGGCCTGACGTCCTCCTCAGGAGGTTTTGGTCTGCTGTGGCCTGAGTAAGGACGGATGTGGGACAGAGGGCGGTCAGAGGGCGGGCTGAGGAGGGAGACGGGGTTCCAGAGTCTGCTGGGAGCAGGAGAAGAGGGGTGCTGGTCCCGAGGGAGAGGTTTGGGGGTGATGAGAGGCGGCGGCGCCCCTAGAGGTTGAGGCATGTCTCTGACACCCCTGTCATGATGGTGTGTGCCGTACCTGAAACACAGAAAACATTTCTACAGAGCACCACTAGAGGGCACAATCATAACACACAATGGAAAGAGATGGGGTGTGCCATACTGGGGAAAAATCATCAAAAAAATCTCACTATTTTCGTCAGTCACATAATTAGACGTTATTTTGCTGAGTGTGTTTTTGCGCTGGTACACTGGCTGGTTTAAGCCTGTCATGACAGATGATCTGATTCCCAAAGCTTTTCAGTCTTCATTTTCTGTGCAATATTCAGTTCACAGCACTTTTCCACTATGAAGCCATATTTGTCCCCATAAAGTTATAAACTGACTTTTAAAGGCCATTTTTACCTTTATAAGGGCAATATTTTTGCCACCCTAAATTGACTTTTAAGCTGCATTTTTATGTTACAAGGGCAATTTTTTTGCCACCTTAAATTGATTTTCATGGGACATTTTTACCTTTATGAGCTTATTTACAGCTTATTTAGCTTATTTACAATTTTTCTACTCTTTTTAGATGTATGCATCATCTTCTATGTCAAATTAATTTACTAATCACTACATTAATTTAGAACAATAAAACACTATCGACCAATCAAATAAAATCACATCAACAAAATTCATTTTTGCACTGCAGAAGTGGCACAGAAGCTGCATCTAAAGCAGCATTTAGATATTTTACACTGTAATTACAATTGCATAAAAAATGCTGTGAGGTTAATGGGGTTTTTTTGTCAAACAAACAAACAAATATTTACACTTTATTCATCTTCAGAACTCTCTGAAGATAGCCGCATGTGACTGTCTTAATGAGTGAGTCATTGAGTCATTTATTCAACTGATTCATTCAAGCAGCTGATTCATTGTGTTTTTTGCTTGGATACGTACAACAGTTCTGTTGTGGCTTTGTTTGGAACTATATTTGTTAGCAAAAACAGACAATAATGTGTCTAAAATGTGTAAAAAGTAACTCACAATAATAACTTCTTGTTTATTGAATTGTTGTATAACATCTACATAACACAGTGAAATCTTCACTCTCAAGGCAAAATGAGTGACATACTCAATGTCAGCTTCCACAACGTAAAAAAAAAACAATTGCGATATCACACACCCCTAACATGTGATTTTGTTTTCCTTCAACACTGACCTGTGAGTCTGTCTCTGTTCTGCTGGTTCTGCGGTTCGACCGACATCCTGCTGCTTGTCTTGCTGATGAAACTCCTGGCTGTGTCTCTTCAGAACTCTCTGAAGATAGCCGCATGTGACTGTATTAATGAGTGAGTCATTGAGTCATTTATTCAACTGATTCATTCAAGCAGCTGATTCATTGTATTTTTTGCTTGGATACGTACAACAGTTCTGTTGTGGCTTTGTTTGGAACTATATTTGTTAGCAAAAACAGACAATAATGTGTCTAAAATGTGTAAAAAGTAACTCACAATAATAACTTCTTGTTTATTGAATTGTTGTATAACATCTACATAACAAAGTGAAATCTTCACTCTCAAGGCAAAATGAGTGACATACTCAATGTCAGCTTCCACAACGTAAAAAAAAAACAATTGCGATATCACACACCCCTAACATGTGATTTTGTTTTCCTTCAACACTGACCTGTGAGTCTGTCTCTGTTCTGCTGGTTCTGCGGTTCGACCGACATCCTGCTGCTTGTCTTGCTGATGAAACTCCTGGCTGTGTCTGTCCGCTTTCTCCACCTTCAGCACTCTCTGTCTGGAGAGCCATCTGTCGTCGTCCTCCTGCCGCTGGACCATCATGGGAGTTACCATGGGCCTGTGGCTCTTCCCAAACTGGACGCTTGAAGAGAGGCCAGGGCCTGAGGTTGAGATGGATGAAGGACCTCCTGAGGATGAGTATGGACCGGACTGAGGCATGAGCAGTGCCGTTTCTTTGGGTTTGTCTGTATTGAGAGATGACAGATGCATAGATGAATAAACATGTGCTTCTCAAAGCGGAACATCTGTAAGTATTTCATTTATATGTAGTAAATATACTAAAGGACCAAAATAGCAACATCTTACATGATACATTATTATGAAGGAACACTTTGTTTGTCTTCAGAATTACAGTATTATTTCTATACTATTGAAGCACTTATTAAAAGCTTTTACTTTTAGATTTTCATTTTTCATTTCAATTTTAGTTTAGTTAGTAATTTTGTAATGTTATTTTGTCATTATTAGTTTTTTTTTAATATATATTTTTATTTTGTTAATATTAAAAAATATTTGTAATATTATTTAATTAAATTTTTATTTTTATCTCATTTTTTGTAATTTTAGTACTTCAAATTAAACTTATTTCAGTTAGCTGCTGAATCAATGTTTCTAATTTCCTTTGACATTTTTTATGTTTAGGTTTTTCAAGTTTTAGCTTTAGTAATTTTGTTAAATGTGTGGTTTTTTTATTACAGTTTTAGTTTTTTAGTACTTCAACTTAAATTTTCCTAGGCAATATTTCAAACTGTCATTTTTATCCGTTTTTGTTTTTTAAAAAGTAAATATATTTTAAATTAAAAGTTTTAGTAGTTTTGTTTGCTTTTTTTTTTTTTACTACCTTAGGTTTTTAGTTTTTTTTTCTTTCTCTTTAACTTTAATTATTTTTTTAAATAATTGTTTGTTATATATTGTTTATTTTTTTATTTGTTTGCTTTATTCATTTTAGTAGTTTCAGCTTCTATTTCTATTTAAGTTTTTCATTACGGTTCTAAACTGTGTGCTGACATACTGAGCAAATTTAAAGCAGACGAGAAGAGAAGTTCTCTGTTTGAGAACGCAACCAACAAACCTAATGACTTTAACAAGACTTTAACAGCCGGCAGCAGACATGATGGGTTGATGGCATCCTTTGGGTTTCTCCAAACATAGACCCATCCAGATGTGGGAAAATAGCGTTATTACCCATGAGCAATGCAATCAGTTACTGAAGCTGCAGGTAATACGAGTTTTCAAAGAAATTAAACACAGGATTGCAGCTCAGAGTGAATATCAATCATAATTTAAATGTTGAATATTCATGAACCCAGCTGCATGAAATGTGCAATAAGTACCGTATGTTCACAAGTAAACAGAGTGAACGATGTCTTAAAACAGATGTATTGCACCATTATATTAAATGGATTTAAATAAATGCAGTAGGCCCATACACTACTATTCGAGATAAGTACAAGTGCTTTTTTTAATTAATACTTTTATGAAAACATTAAATTATTCAAAAGTGACAGTAAAGGCATTTATAATGATATAAAAGTTTTCTATTTCAAATTAATACTAAATCACAGTTTCCACAAAAATATTAAGCAGCACATCTGTTTTCAATTTGATAATAATCAGAAATGTTTCTTGAGCTGCAAATCAGAATATCAGAATGATTTCTGAAGGATCATGTGACACTGAAAACTGGTGTAAGGATGCTGAAAATTCAGCTTTAATATCACAAGAATAAATTACATTTTAAAATATATTACCACAGAAAACAGTTATTTTAAAATACAATAATATTTCACAGTATTACTGTTTTTAGTATTGTTTTTATCAAATAAATGCAGCTTTGGTAAGCAAAAGAGACTTCTTTAAAAATATATATATATATAAAAAAATCTTAATTATTCCAAACGTTTAAACAGTATAGTGTATATTTTCTATTATACTATGATTTGAATATTAATTTTACTATAATAATAGCCAAAATATCATTATATTATTTTACATATCTAGACTTTGACTTTTTTTTTTCATCTCAATTATGCAATCATCATTTCCATGCTCATATGAGGATAGAGGTATTAAAGTCCTGATGGCAAAATGTAAGGAATAGTTCACCCAAAAATTAATCATTTACTCAATTTTGCATAATTCCAAACCCATAATATCTTCTTTATTCATCACAAAAGATTAAATGTCACTGGCTTGCACATCTTGTCACATGCTAAATTTGAATGTGCATGGCTTAAACTTTAGTCTGTTCCTCATACAAATGGATTCAGAGGAACTACTTTTATGTGCTTTTTGGAGCTTGAAAATTTTGGACCCCATTGGCTTTCAATGTAACAGCTGGAACATTCTTCAAAGTATCTTCTGTTGTGTTTTACAGAAGGGAAATGTTAATATTGTTTGTTTTGTTGTGTTTTTGGATCTATCCTACCGGGTCTGTTAGCAGCGAGTCTTTCCTCCAGCGTGCCTCGTTCCTTCACGGGCTGCCGGTGTGTGTACGGATGAGACTGTGAGATCGAGTGTTGGCTGGCTGGCGGCTCGTGACTCAGGTGGCGTTTCTCCACGGCCTTGACCGCCTGGATGTCTCTGCCTCGCTCTTTTTTAATCTCCAGCTCTCTTTCCTTCTCTCTCTGCACCTCCTGTTCCCACTGCCGCTCTCGTTGGATTTCACGCGTTCTCTCCTTCTCTCGCTCTCGTTCCCTCTCCTGCTGGCGAAGCTCCTCTTCCATCTGCAGCCTGCGGAGGGTCGAAACACACACACAAGCACACAAATGGTGTGAGATGCAACACTCTCAACAGGAACAAGAAGAAAAGACTCAGCGAGAGGCTGCAGGAACACAGGAGAGTGTTGATGATGCACACAAGCACACAAATGGTGTGAGATGCAACACTCTCAACAGGAACAAGAAGAATAGACTCAGCGAGAGGCTGCAGGAACACAGGAGAGTGTTGATGATGTTTGGTACAGAGGACAAGGTAGACGGCGAGAGCATGTTTGTGTGCGTCAAGGTGACGTGTGTGTGTGTGCGTGTGTGTGTGTGATATATGGGAGAATATCATATGATGATGCTGGAATGATCATATTTACACACATAATTATCACTCAGGGGCGTCAATTAAAGAATCACTGAGTAGAGTTTAACGTTATGCAAATGAGCATCGTTGTGACATGGCAACAGCCAATTGGAGAGCAGACAGTAAAGTTAGTGTAATTTGCATATATAATGCAGCATATATAACTAGATGTGTATTTACCGAAGAAAGTATGAGCTCTTGCTTGGCAGTAAACAAATTGTGGTGAGGGTTTTGGTAAAAACATGGTCAAAGTTTTGAATATAGATGAATATAAGAAAGAGAAAGACAGCAGGTTAATAGTAATATTCAATATAGATGGAAAAACTGATAATAGGTAAAAAGAGAAATGAATTATCACAAAACGAAATATTACAAAAGACATTGCGATCAGTTTTTAAATGCTGAAATTTCTATATGATCTCTTCAAACATTTTAACTCTGCTGAAAAAACAACAACCAAACCGGTAAATTAGCCTAAGATGGTACTGCTATTAATAATTACTGTATATTACATAAAATATTTAATTAATATATTTTTTTAAATAATAAAATAAAATTAATATATTAATATATAAAATGTCATTTTTAAATGCCATTAAATATTATATTAAATATAAATATTACTTTAAAAAGTTACATTTAAATTAAATTGAATAAAAAATACAAAGTAAATTGATAATAAATAGATAATAAAATGATCAACTAAAAGTCTGGAGTCAGTAATCAGTTGGAGAAAGCAATGTACAACAGTAGAAATTGTTAGATAAAGATTTTAATACTATTCTTCGTCGTGCAACCAGTACAATCATTAAATCATAAAATATTTAATTAATATATTTTTTTAAATAATAAAACTAAATTAATATATTAATATATAAAATGTCATTTTTAAATGCCATTAAATATTATATTAAATATAAATATTACTTTAAAAAGTTACATTTAAATTAAATTGAATAAAAAATACAAAGTAAATTGATAATAAATAGATAATAAAATGATCAACTAAAAGTCTGGAGTCAGTAATCAGTTGGAGAAAGCAATGTACAACAGTAGAAATTGTTAGATAAAGATTTTAATACTATTCTTCGTCGTGCAACCAGTACAATCATTAAATCTATATTGAACATCCATTACATGTGTAGTATGAATAGATGCAAAAATAATTACAATTAAATATTTAATAATTGCATGCAACAATTATATAATTTAATAATAATGAGACCTCATTATAATATTCTTAAAATTATTCACATAATTAAAAAAATAAATAAAAAAATACTGGTATAAATATAAATTATAAAAATCTAAATTCGATATAAGTATAGAATAATTATATGTATTATATATTATAAAAGGTAACGCATCAAAAACAGCTGATTTATTTCTTAAGTTTAGTGAGATTTATTTAATTAATTTAATTTAAGTAGGCTACATATAATATATAGATTAATCAAAATAAAATAATAAAATATATTTAATATTCAACAAAGTAATAAATAAATTAATATATTAAATTAATTAATATTAATATAATAATATAAATGTTTTAATTTAATGTCTAAATGTTATCAAATATTATAAAATAGAAGTACACTGCATAAAATGTTATACATTTAAATGATTAAAATAAATGTTATAAAATTAAACTAAATTATCTACAAAACAATGCAGATCATTGGAGTATGTTTTACAAGGAAATACCATTTCAGTTTATACTTCAGCATTTCATGTTTAATTCAGTGTGTTACATGCTGTTTCTCTGTAATCCTTTGTAATTTACTTTGTAATTCTCTGTAATTTACTAGCAATTTCTAAGTGAAATTGTTTCTCCACTATTTTTTTTTCATCTCAAAAAAACGATGAATAATGGATTAAATGCGCAAGTTGCAGCCATTATAATTATTAATTCCATCGTGTACATGTGTAGTGTGCGTGTGTGTGTGTGTGTGTGTGTGTGTGTGTGTGTGCGTGTGTGTTCATGTACCTCTCAGAGTGCAGCGCTGACAGCGACTGGTGTGCGATGTCAGGAGGGTAAAAGACGCCCGGCATGGGCAGGTGCACAGCAGACGGGTGGAGGGCCGGCAGGGTTCCCCCCTCTGGAAGTGGGTAGTAATGCGAGCGGAGAGCGGACAGACTGTAATAATCCTCCATCCTGATCAGCCACAGGAAGCAGAGACAGAGAGAGCAGCTAATTAGTGCCTCTATAAATAACCGGCTCGTTCATTAACCTCTGCTTTCTGGCCCTGCGACATGAACAGCACTGCCTATTTCTGTCAGTGCTGTCTCACCACAAAGACACACGCTGAGGGTGTTATTCATACGGACAGAGAGAGAGAGATGACAAAAGAGGATCAAACCGAGAGACTGTCCATATATCTGACAGAACGGGACATTTCCTGCGCTTTTCAAATGAAAGACTGTGCGGACAAACACAAACAAATCCAGTCTATTTTCCACGCTCTCACTAAACATAAAAATGAAAGTTTTTTTTTGCTACTGTACCTTTAACACGTTGCCTTTGTTCTGATTGGCTGAACTCTGAACACTGAATAGATGTTGATATGTAAATGTAGGCAGGCATGATGCTCTCGTGGTTTTTGCAGCTTCGTTTCAGTATTTGATCTGAATGATCTAGAATTTGTTCGTCTTTGTCCGCACAGTCTTTCGTTTGAAAAGCGCAGGAAATGTCCTGTTCTGTCAGATATATATATATATCTATATA
>NW_015632028.1:30483-35504 GCF_001515625.1 Sinocyclocheilus rhinocerous
ATTTTTATGTTTGTTTACATTATAATATATATTTAATAAATGTCTATTATAATATAACCATCAAGATCAAATGTCACTTTGCCATAGGGAAATACTCAGTTTTGGAGTGTTTTTTGGTAAAAGACTGACAAATCTAGCATACAAAAAGAACAGACTTGTCATACATAAATACATACATCCGTTCGGATATGTATGTGTGTGTGTGTGTGTGTGTATTTTATCTCAAGATCTTGTGTCTCAGACAGCAATACATCTGTTCATGTGAGTGTGTGTGTGTGTGTGTGTGTGTGTGTGTGTCCAAGCCTGAGGTTCAATTCCCTCATTAAAGCCATTAAATCATGTGCAGGAGACGAGACAGCATGCCAAACATTCACACACAGAACAGCTGAGCTGACGGTTCAGAGTCACACAAATATATTAATACAATTTGAAATACTTCATGCCATTTCTTTATAATCTGGTGGTTCAACTATAATACACGCTGAGAAAAGAGCATCACCAAAAACCAAAAAAAAATAAAAAATCCCTATAAAGCAAGTAACCGTCTTTGGTGGTGTAACACTAAGATCAAATATCTGGGCTCACAACCAAACATTTGAATCATCTATCAGCAACTATCAGCAATGTGATAACTGTGGTGTAATATAAACTACGACCAGATCAGAGGACACGTACAAAAATAGTTATTGAGATAAACATTTACATGTATGCATTTGGCAGATACTTATCCAAAGCATTTTTCACACATTTTTTACCCTGAGAATGAGTTTAGCGAACACATGACCTTAGCGCTGTTAGTACCATGTTATGCTGTTAACAGGCAAAAACTGTATGTCTGTGAGGTGCATTTCATTGGGTAAACATTTATTCGGTTGAATACAACCTGGCAACCTGGCATTTGCATGACCAAATAAACCCAATGCAAAATTCCTACTGAAATTACTAGATTTTGTCTGTGAAAATTGTGAAAGCAATATTGAATGCCAATGCATTTTTCCTGCAACCTGTGCATTTTCTCACAGGTGTAGCAAGAAGAACAAAAAAAAAGACTCCAAAAAAGTGACATTTAGTCCAATTAGGCCCCTGACCGAACCAATACTACTTAACCTGAAGTATACTTTGTTTATGCGCGTAGGGTAAGCGTACAGTGTGCGTTAAGCACATTTCATCATCAGCATAGAGCTTGCGTCCTGTACATGCACAGCCAGATTTTTCTAACCACGCTTACTTTGTACGCTAATCTTGCACATGCACCATGATTGTTTTACACTACTTAGTTTGTCCACAAGGTGGCGCCACTGTATGTTGGTTGTTGTTTCACAGTTGACAGAGAGACGGAGCAACAAACTAATGGAGACACAACAATAATCAACGCCTTTGAGACGGTTAAGAGATACACGCAACTTTAGTTTAAAAGAGAACGAAAATATATTTATCGCTTATAACTTCTGGAGAGAAATAACGCAAATACTAGACAAGGATGAATCTTTCTAGTGCGCATGTGGAGCGCCTGTGTTGGATTATACTATGAAAGTCTGTGCGTTAGGCTGTTGCAAATACTATTTTGTATCAAAAGTATTTGCGTCAAAATCAAAGTACACTTCGGACAAAATTTGGCGACATTTCGGTCTATTATGAGAAATCGCTATCAAACCAAGCAGCTTTCTGCAGGACAACATGGCAAATATGCATGACCAAATGAATCCGATGCGAAATCTGCATGGGGAAATTTTTTGCTGGATTGCGTAGATTCCTACTGAAATGACTAAATTTGTTTGTCCACAAGGTGGCGCCACTGTCCGAGTCATTGTTTCCCAGTTAAAAAAAAAAAGAGACAGGAGATGGAACAACAACAAACTGAGACGGTTAACAAAAACGTTCAACTCTAGTTTAAAAGAGAATGAAAATATAATTACCGCTCAGAACTTCTAGAGAGAAATAGCGCAAATACTGGACAAGGATGAATATTTCTAGCGCACATGTGACGATTGCTTGCGTTTGCACATGCTATCAAACAGACTAATATTCGGCTGCATGCATAGGCTAAGCATTTGCATCAAAACTGAAGTATACTTTAAGATTATAATTGTTTTTCATGTCTAATATAGGAAATTTTATTTAATATTCAAACTACAGCACACACCTGTATGAAGCGAGCGAGGGGTGAGGCAAATATCCTGAGTGAAAGTACGCCAGAGCATCGGCTGCAGTTCCTGGGCTGAGCCCTAGAGGGAGCCCTAAAGGCATGCGCAGCTCTTCAGCGGAGGCATACGGATGAAAGCCATCGCGAACATACTCATCCTGAGCCCCTGCTAGCAGCATATGAGGAACCTGCCGGGACAAGCTGAGAGAGAGAGAGAGAGAGAGAGAGGAACACCGGATGAGTGACAGAGCGCTGTAGGATGTGCAGGTGTGAGTATGTGAGCGATGGCCTCTGTACTGACTGAGTCTGCAGACGTGGGTCCTGCATCAGAGCACTCGGGGTCATGCTGAAAGGATGGGCTGAACCCAGGTACGGAGGGAGAGAGAAGGAGGGCTTCTCCTGGCCTGGTAAAGGCCGATCTGGGGCCAAACGCTCATGGCCGGACCCTCTTAATCCTGCATCAGCCTCAAAAAAAAGAAAAAAACATTTATGTTAGGGCATCATGGGAATATTTTGCAGGTTATTGACCTATATAATTTTTTGTTTTTTAAAAATCCAGTCAGTGAATTCAATTTTCAAAAAACAGATCTGGATCAGTAAATATTGAACAGACATTACATATGCTGTAGCCATAATGATTTAATATATAAGGTGCTATGTATTGGTTCTCACCAATGCATAGCACCTTATATATTGAAGTGAGAATTAATGTAAATGGATCTATGGCTGCGTTCACACAGTCAGTGTTTGGAACGTCCAAAATAAATCTTTTCAAGTCTTTTCTAAAATGCATGTGCATTTCCATGTTCCAAATGTGTATATGTGGTATGTAACAGTTTCCTTACAGCTTGAATACATGTGAGTTTTTTTAATGAGAAATAAGAAAAAAATAATAAAACATTATGCTAAATTACTTAAGGATTTATTTTCTTCATTATGATTTTAAGACCCAGAAAAAGCAAAATCTTTAATTCAAATATAAAAAAATAAAAAATAAAATCATGCTCAACACAGTGTTGTTTTAGTATTATTTATATAGTATTAGAATATTTATAATTTTTTTTATTTTTAATTAATTTGAATTATTTTTATAATTTGGTTTTCATTTTAGTTTGTTTTAGAAATGTGCTTTTGTTATTTTTTATTCTTTTTTTATATTCCTTTATAGATAATCTAATATTAATTTTATTTCAGATTTAGTCATTTTAGTACTTCGTCTCAGTTTTAGAATTTTCGTTTTCGTTTGTTTTTTTTACAGTTTTTATTTAGTTTTATTTTAGTTTTATTTTAATTACTGAACTATAAGAACAAATACAAATATAAACCCATATGTATGTAATTCAATCACAAATAGGTGCCAAATATGGAGTTTGTGGATGAAACAGCGACAGTGTGTGTGTGTGTGTGGTCGAGCCAGGCACAAAGAAGAGAGACAGCACGACTGAAAATGGACTGAATATATCCGGAGCTTTGGTTCCTTTATCCCGTCTCTGTCTCTCCGGGCCGAGCTACAGAAGACTCTTTGTGTAAACAGAGAGAGGCTAGTTTGATCAGGGGAAAGTGCCTATTGTCTCTCCTGATGTCCCCTGACTGCAGCGCTAAATAAACTTACAAAGCCACACAGAACGAGAGCTGAACATTCATACACACACACTCTTCTGGCATGATCATCGTGCCTGAGAATCACCGAAATAATGGACATGCAGGACCCCCACAGATCAGCCCGTTTGCACTAATCCAGCCCAATTTAAACCCTGCGAGCCCATTAGGACCTCAATCCCTCTTCAGAGCAGAAGTCTGCGGATCAAGAGGTCTGGAGAGATGGTTCTGTTTGTATTGATTGGCAAAGATAAAGGAAAAGTCACCGTCATTAACATACGGTTTTCATTTCACAACCAAATGAATGACCTCATGGCATGCTGGACTAGTTACTATTCCTTTGTGCTCATGGCAGATCATAGATTATTTGAATGAACAGAGATTTTAGGACACCAGAACATCTCTGAAGATTATTTAAAGTAGTATCACCTTTTTTCATCAACGGCTTGTTGGTCAAATATCATACTCTGTGTTATATAATGAAGAGCAAATAATGTACATTAACTGTATAACTGTATCATTTAATACCATCATTTATATCATTTATTTGAATATATTATTTTACTATAATATATCATTCATTCATAGAAATCATTCATTTCTGTTAAAATAAATTAAATGTAAATATATTATTTTATTTTCCTATATCATCAAATAATAAATATAGTACAGGTTAATTGAGCAATCTTGAAAAATTGAAAAATAAATGAATAACTATTCTGTTATTATCACATTTATTTATTTAAATATTAAAATATTATATTATATGAATTATTTGTATTAATATATTATTTTATTTTAAAGTAATGTATTAAAATAAATTAGGTTACAAATCATTATTGTCACATATGATCAAATAAATTAAAGGGGTCATATGATGCGATTTAAATTTTTCCTTTCTCTTTGGAGAGTTACAAGCTCTTGGTGCATAAAGAAGATCTGTAAAGTTGCAAAGACTAAAGTCTCAAATCCAAAGAGATATTCTTTATAAAAGTTAAGAGTCAACCACACCTACCTAAAACGGCTCGTTCCTCCGGACGCTCCTTCGTCGAATCCGCCGGCCGTGCCGTTCTTAAGCCCGCCCGCCTCTCCTCACTCAAGCCTCCGCTCACTCTAGGCCACGGTGTGTGACGCTGTTTCGTTGTGAAAGCGAAACTACTTTGTTTGGCCTTCCAAAAATGGACACGACTAGAAATCAGTGGTTAAGTTGTATTTACAACACTGTTCCAGAACAGTTTAACCCAAATATTCAGATGTGTGCAGCGCATTTTGCGGAGGA
>NW_015632028.1:35780-36107 GCF_001515625.1 Sinocyclocheilus rhinocerous
TGATCCTGGTAGAGTAGACTACAATGCCGGCTGTTCTGACTCACAGACTGTAAGTAGGGTTGTGACGGTGAGGAAATTTTCCCACCGGTTAATCGATGTGTGACAACACCGGTAATACCGGTATCACCGCGGGGGCGGGGCGTTCCCTCTTTAGTGGTGCGCCCATTTTACTTTCACTTTCATATAGCGGCAATTCGGAGTAAAGCAATTGTTCGTTTTTAGTTCGTTTGAATTTTCCCTCTTTTCCTCGCTTTCCATAGCTTAAAAGTGACATTTTACTTTCACTTTCGAATTAGCGGCAATTCGGCATCAATTGCTTGAATACAA
>NW_015632028.1:36153-44671 GCF_001515625.1 Sinocyclocheilus rhinocerous
GTAAACGTATAATATATAACCAAATAAATAAGAAACGTAGAACGTTTATTAGCAAAAGGAATGTCAAATAAAATAAATAAATGACTAAATAAAGTAAAAATCAGCAAACAATATGGAACCAATTAAATAAGAAACGAATGTTTAAAAAAACCAAATACACAAAATTATGTTATTTTTAGCAACATCATATGACCCCTTTAATAATTATTTTATATATGTAAGATAGATGAGTTGACCATCTTGAAATAGACAAATGAATAAATATTTTATTCTAATATTGGATTTCTTTTCATTTATTTTAATATACTATTCTTTTATCATATAAATGATATTAAAATATCAAAATTAAGTATACATAAATTCAATAAATAATTCATATTAAAATAAATAAGATGCAAATATGTGAATTTATATTCATAATCAAACATAAATTAATAATATTACTAAAACAACCAAACAAACAAATAAAAGAATAAATGCACATTAACTGTATAATTGAGGTTTTCTGTGTGTAATTTTCAATGGGCATATGAGTTCTGTCAACTTTTATGAATGCACTAGCATATACAGATGAACTCAAAACATACATGGACTAAAAGCCACAAAAGTCCAATTTTTGAATAGAAAATTTAGTAATTTAGAACCCCCAACACTGCACATTTTAGACATCTCCCTGCTCAAACACACCTGATTCAACTCATCAGCTCATTAGTAAAGACTCCACGACCTTAAATGTGTGTCAGATAAAGCCAAGTTCACACTACACGACTTGAAACGACTTGAAACAGGAGTTGTTGATTTGTAAATGGCAATGGGAAGAAATCAGTGCTGCATCTGTTTGCGTGATGATCTGTTCTGAAAAATTTCGCTCCATTTCTTCTTTCCAAACTTTTCTTAAAGCCGTGTTGCTGCAGCTGTTTTTCTTCTGCGTTCTCAACCCATGCCTTGCTCTCTGATTGGCTGCAGCTCGTCGTGACACCTGACACCACGTGATGTTGAGTCGGCTGACAGGTCCAGATATTTACTTGCAAATCTGGCTTAAATCTGGCTTAAAATGCTATAGTGTGAACTTGGCTTTAGAGAGACAAAACATCAAAAACATGCAGTGTTGGGGGCTCTCCAGGACCAGGATTGGGAACCACTGGTCTAGATAATATATGCTATGGCAAAAACTCAGTTCTGTCATACCTGGCGTCCTTCAGACCTCCAGAAGCCATTGACTGTTTTAGTCGGGGCGATGGTGACCACAGGAGGGGTGCCCGTGGGCGGGCCCAGGCTGGTACCCATGGCAACCCGCTTCGGCGTACTGACCGGAGAAATGTGATTGGTCACTGGGGAGGAAACATGTGATGACTCGCTACTAATGGAACCTGTGAAAGAGAAGACAGATGAGTTCAGAGAAATCAATTAAACTTTTCATATCAACTGAATTTAATGAAATATAAGACAGTTGAGCAATCTTGAAAAATAGAAAAAATATTTATTTTATTTATTTACATTAATAGAAATGAATACAATAAACAACTGTCTTTATTTTAATATTTTATTTTATATCATATGTATATGATATCAAAATAATATAAATAAAATTAAAGTCGATTTAAAATCATTATTTTCGTTTATTATCAGATGCAACACTCAACAATCTAAGAGAACCGTACTGTATAATAACATCAGAGGCAAAGACAGACTATCTAGACCAGCAGAAGTGGCAAAGGAAGGGGATTTATTTATGTGTGTTTGCATGCCAGACTGAACTAACAACTTGTCAGATGAAGTGAACATACATCATCACTTCCCTGACTGCCAGCCTCGCCGCTATCAAAGGCCCCTCTGGGCTGTCAGATCAGATGCCAGTTTAAAGAGATAAAGAAACAAACACTGCCATCTCCCTGCGGTAAACACAAACACACACTCATACCGCGGTAATGCAGCGTTTTACTGTGATCAAAGACCGTTCGAGTGTGTGTGTTTGTGTGTGCGCGCGCATACATGTCTGAATTGTCTATGACACTCCAGAACACAAAACAAAGACAGTCTTTGTGTCTCACAACTAGTGCTGGGCGGTATGACCAAAAATTTATATCATGGTATTTTTCAAAATTATACCGGTTTCACAGTAGAAGACGGTATTTTTTTTCATGCATGTCCGGGTGTTAACCATATTTTCTACTGACAACCAAGTGCACAAAGAGAGAAACTTCACGTGAACGTTATATCACTATCTATTACACCGAGCTCCAGAATACTGCATTCTGATTGGTCAGTATCAGCATTGAGCACTCAAATATGTTTGTATAACATCGGCTAAATAGTATACTTTTTCACTGCTTTCCACAGCAACACACCGGTAACCAGTGTGGTTACTTTTATATCTCTCATATTAAACATCATTTTCATTTAAATAAAAATTCAGATGTAAATATAATAATTTATTTTCATACGTTATCAAATATAAATCTATTTATTAACAATTATTTTACTGGGGAGAAAAAATGCGATGAAACATGCAATGGTTAGAACTGGAACCAGAGTTAGAAGAAATCTTGAAAAAAAAAAAAAATAAATATTATAAATATATTTTTTAAATATTATAATTGTTTTTTTGTATACATAAATGACATTTTATTTAATTGAATATTAGACCGATGTTATATTTTATATATTAAATTATGTGAATTTAAATAAGACATGAGTTGAGCAATGTTGAAAAAAACATTAATAAATATTTTATATATGTACACACATATATATATATATATATATATATATTTAAAATGCATGTTAAAATAATGTTAAATAAAATAAAATATAATATATAATAATATATATTAGAACATATTAAAATTTTATAGAATATATTAAAATAAAATACTTTCATCTCTCATCATTCTGAAGTCTTCTATACTTTCACATCAAATAAAATTCTATATTAAAATAAAATTAATCAAAATTCAATATTAATTGCTGCCATCTTATGAATCAAAACTATTAGCTGCCAACTGCAGTAAAAACAGCCCTGCAGGACTTCAGTATTCATTTCATGGTAAGCATGAACTCCTGAGCGCTGACTAGAAGCAAGAAAATGGAAATAAAGCACCAGTGAGGGACACGAAGATCTGGATGAGAGTAGAAAACACGCAAATACATGTGAACTTGAATTTCAGATTAACAACTTATGTAACACATAAATGTATCTATTAATATTGTAATGCTGTTCCAGTTGCTACACTATAATGGTTTAGATAGGGATTTTCAAAGCGGGGTGGCAGACAATGCAACAATTTAGACTTAAAACAATAGTTCAGAATCCATGTATTTATCTATTTGGCACCTAGCCGTGTAATAAGCAGGATAATGCACATCCAGACACAAGCTCTGCTCGCCCTGCCGCTGATAATGAACGGCAGACTGTACATTATCCCTTCCACAATATGCACTTCTTGCGGTTTCGATTGCAGCGAGTGCGTGTGAGAAATGACTTTCCTTATTAAGCCAGAAACCTACGCACAAAGCTCGGAAACCACACAGCACAGAAAAAAAAAACCCAGCCGCTAAGAGCAGTATCTATATAAGAGACACAAGCTCTGCTCGCCCTGCCGCTGATAATGAACGGCAGACTGTACATTATCCCTTCCACAATATGCACTTCTTGCGGTTTCGATTGCAGCGAGTGCGTGTGAGAAATGACTTTCCTTATTAAGCCAGAAACCTACGCACAAAGCTCGGAAACCACACAGCACAGAAAAAAAAAACCCAGCCGCTAAGAGCAGTATCTATATAAGACACCCAACACAAAGAGTAAAGTAGGTCAGGCCTCCTCAGAGCGCCGCTGCCTGCCGGAGAGCTGATAAGACTCAAGACTCCCGCTTTTCTACTACTTTACTCCTGTGGTAAATTTGACTTTAGTCTTTCACATATCTGATATTTTTCTACATAGAAAGCTTTGACAACTTTAGTTAAAGGGAAGCGTCGCTATTACTGTTGCCAGTACTCATGGTTAGGGGTTTTTCAAAAGCCAAAGAAACTCTTTCCACACTGTTTATGCTACAGGCATGTAAGATACCTCATATCGTGCGATATATAACAGATATAACAATAAAACGGGTGTGAAAGCCCTTAAACTTTCTTTGAAGGCCATATTTAGAAGATATTTGGTAAGTCAACATCGATCAACAACACCCTCTAGCAACTACCTGCTCTTGTGAAAAAGAAGAGTACTTAATTGTATTGAATGTAATGTACTTCAAATCTTAAAAGGATATTTTAAAAATAAAACTGTACTTGCAGATAGTCATATTAATAAAATAAAAGGTCACTTAAGTGTGCTTAAAGAGAGACACTTCATTGCTTACTTCTTAACACGCTCAAGTACACTTTTTAGAGCACTTTTTAGTGCAGTTTGTAATAATGTCAAATTAACTGTTTTACTTGAAAGTACATTTTAAATCATTGTTTTAACAATCCTTTATTGTGTTTTAAAGAATGTGCTTATTTTGATGTGTTGACAAATGGTGCTTTCACACCTGTCTCATTTAGTTCGGTTGAATCGCACTAGAGCTCGTTGTCCCTCTTGACGTGGTTCGTTTGGGCAGAGGTGTGAATGCAGCAATCGCACTCGGTGCGCACCAAAAGCGGACCAAACAAGCATACTGAGACCTCCTTGAAGAGGAGCACTGGAGCGGTTCGTTGGTGGTGAGAACGTGATCCGACCTCGAACAGACCCAACTGCAAAAAGTACTGCACATTTTTGGACTAAACCAGCTGCACTGTGCATTATGGGATGAGGACAAGTGTTTGTTGACAGGTTGCACTTTAGCATCATAGCCCCATGGCTGTTTGCAGACAAACTTGGAGTTGTGAGGAGGGGCGGAGCCTCATAGAAATTTGGTCTGATGACCATATTAAAAAAGCGGCGTGTGGTCTGCTGGCTTTTCCTCCTCTCTTTGTTTACTTCTGGGAGTTCCGTTGGAATTTTCCCGCACGTTAATTCTGACCAATCGAAAAGCGGTTAAGGAATATAAGTCCAAAGACACATCCGGCCAACGAGTGATGTGGATGTTGTCACGTGACTGCATTTTGGTTTGTTTGGTTCGGACCAGAGTAATCAGTGTGGTGTGAAAAGGAACCAAGACAGCTGGAATATGCTACAATGTATAATTTTTTGCCCTTGGTCCGGACCAAATGAACCAAACTACAGATGTGAAAGCACCCTAACATACTAAAGTACTTGATTATCATTTTAACTAGTATGTTATTTGATACTTCGTTTAAAGATAATATATTTTAAATGTACGAAATTATAACTTCATCATTACAAATGTGTAATTACAAATAATTAAATACATGACATACAAATTGAAGTATATTTCAGTTGATCATAAATGCTTGTCAGTGCATTCATCAGTACATTTTAACTATATTTTTCAAAAAATGAAAACACAAAAATCACAAAACAAATCAGGGGGGGGGGGTAATCAAAATACAAAAAACAAAGCAAAAATGAATAATAAAAAAAAATAATCACAAAACAAATCAGAAAAAACAAAACAAAATACCAAACACAAAACAAACATCAAAACAAAAGAGCAACAAAGCAAAAATAAATAAAAACGCAAAAAAAAAAATACATATAAAATGCATCACAAAACAAATCAGAACAAAATACAAATAAAGCAAAAATAAATTAAAATGCAAAATAAAACAAATAGCAAAACAAGGAACAAAGTGAAAACGAAAAACAAAAAATAAATCACAAAAAAATCAGGAAAAAATACATAATACAAAAAAAAAAAACATATAGCAGAACAAAACAACAAAAATAATTGAAAATGCAAAAAAAAAATAATAATAATAATCACAAAAAAACAACATAAAACAGAAACACAAACATTTAAATACATGACATACATATTAAAGTATATTTTAGTTTACCATAAATGCTCGTCAGTACATTCAGCAGTACACTTTAAACATATTTCAAAGAATTATGAAATTACATATAAAAATGTACTTAAGTGGGTCAAAAAAGCACGTCTAAGTTCAAATAATTGCATTTAACATAAATTTAAATATAATACATTTTCATTTAAACATTACATTCAGTTCACACTTAAGTATATTCTTTTAAGATATATTGTTTCTGTACTCTTTAAAAGTATGCTACATCTTATTCACAAGGGTAGCAATGGGCTAAAACCACTCAAATAAAACTTGCAACCACCCCCAACAACCTATAGCATCTTAGCCAGATGCTAATCAGAAAACGTAATACTCTTTTATATATTTACCATATCTGTATATGAAAGCTGATATTTGACTTGTTCGCAGTCATGCTATCTGTTAAACACTGAGAGAACAAAGAAAGTGAGAGAAAGAAAGTTGTATGTTTGTGCATGTGTGTATTTGGATGGGGATGTCACACACACACACACATACAGACAGAGGAAAAGCCACCAAAGCCTTAAACAAAAGACAGCTTTTCCAAACAGGCTTAGCAATCTGAGACCGAGCATTGCCTGTCATTGAATTACCCTAGTCAAAGAGTATACGAGCGCATAAAGTGACAAGCAGAGGCGGAGCCGTATGCACAACGTGATAAACTCACAGAGACAGCAGTAAAAAGACACTTAGAGAAGCTCTATAGAAATTACTGGCATACAAGCTCTTAACCAATCGATATAATCCTTTTCTCTCTGTCTCAGAGCTTTGGAGAGAAGAATATAATGATCACTCACAATGCATCATGTCGATAAACACACGGCCAAACCATGTATGCTTGAGCTCATTCAAGAAGACGCTTGTTAAACTGCACTGTTTTTCTTCAAAACATAATGCAATTGAATATCTTGTCTTTCAGCCGATGTTGTTTTCATATAATGTAGAGTGAAACAATTCTGACAGATGACAATTTTGTAGATCTATTCTAGATCTTAAATACCAAGACAACAGTAGAAAACATGGTCTAAAACTTGATATTGTATGTAATGTGTGTGTGTGTTCAGGTTTTTTGGCGTTGACTATTACAATTACACAGACAGATGGGCAGCTAAATGTTGTGCCAGCCATCTGAAATGCTGCAAACCCATATACAAATATTATTCAAATCTATTCACAATTTGTTGACAGAAACCACAACCCACACTCATACTCATGCTGAGCAAAGAATGGCTGTCCATATTACACGCATACATATGGCGGCGTGCTTGTTTACATGCTGCTTTAAAAGACTTACTGCAACTATGCTAATGGTAATGACGTTACAATGCATAATATATCAGTCACCATGTAAGCAGTGGCAAACCATAACAGAAACAAAAGAACAAAGAAAAAAAAAAATACTTTCAATATTAAATCAAAAAACGAATGATCGAATGAACCACGGATTCAGCAGAACGGTCCGTGTACTTTTACGTCCATTCGTTTTTCATTTTTAACCCAGAAATGAAATACGGAAAATGTGGTTTCTTCTTTAAAGGTCCAAACACTGATGAATACAATAGGCAGACACAAACAATCCGTGTATCATTCGATCATTCGTTTTTTGATTTAATATTGAAAGTAGAAAAATGAGAAAGCGGCTCCTTTTTGGTTTTTGGAAAGTCAGATTTCACTGATCACGTGAAGAGAGCTTCAGGTGTAGAGCCTGGTTTATACCAAAGATTATAGAATACCTTTAAAGGGACTTTTTTTTTTTATACTCGCCGCGTCAGCACGAGCGCGAAAGTGCGTGCAGCGCGCGGCAAAAATGACGCGAATATTGAGGAAATGATGGCAGAAGGAGGATTTGGTTTTCAAGCTAAAGTAAAAGACCACTTCCTAAACCAGAGAAGGTGAACATGTTGGTATTCTTGTGGAAAAAAAAAACCAAGTCCTCTCACCGACAGCCAGTTTAGTTTTACTTTTCTTTTTGTTTTCGTTTTAAAAAGCTTGTTATCTTTGCTGTTTACCTCACGTTAAGCTATGGAGGCTTTCTTTAATTTTTTTTGTTTGTTTTTTATTTATTTGATTCCTCAGTGTTTGCTAAACATTCTTCAATTTATTAGTCGGTATATTATGTGTAGCGAATCAGCTCATGGGGAAATATGAATAATTAATCATGGAGGCAAAATAATGCCATATGTCTTCGAAACAAAAAAAGCATGTTGAATAGCACTGCAAAAACAATTAATTGCATTAACAGTGCTTGCATTATAATCAATGTTTCCTCTAAGCTGCGCGCGGCCGCGGTGGAAGAAGTGCGCGGCCGCGCAGAAGAAATAATGTGCCGCGCACACGCATAAATGAGTTGGGAAAGCCATTTGCAAAAGCGAATGAATTGCAATGCTCAGGTAAACTGCTATAGAGTTGATATCGCTATAGAGTATAGAACCGGTGAATACGGTTTACAGGTTTCATAGAAAGAGAATGATGTGCGCCAAATGAGTCGCTGTAGAAACCGAATATTTTAATGGTTGCGGACGAAATAGCTCAAATCGAGAGCCAACGCAAACGCAATGACATGTGAAATAAAACGTCC
>NW_015632028.1:45834-46191 GCF_001515625.1 Sinocyclocheilus rhinocerous
CTAATATTGGTTTCCTATTTTAATATACTTTAAAATATAATTTATTCCCGTGAAGCAAGGCTGAATTTTCAGCATCATTACTCCAGTCTTCAGTGTCACATGATCTTTCAGAAAGTTGTGCTGCTTAATATATATATATATATATATTTTTTAGAACCTGTGAAACTTTTTTCTTTGATTCTTTGATTAATAAAAAGTTAAAAAGAACAGCATTTATTCAAAATAGAAATCTTTTCTAAAAATATAAGTCTTTACTATCACTTTTTATCTATTTAACACATTCTTGCTGAATAAAAGTATTAATTTCTTTAAAAAAAAAATGACTGACCAAACTTTTGAATAGTAGTGTATATTGTA
>NW_015632028.1:46877-47290 GCF_001515625.1 Sinocyclocheilus rhinocerous
ACTTTTTTCTTTGATTCTTTGATTAATAAAAAGTTAAAAAGAACAGCATTTATTCAAAATAGAAATCTTTTCTAAAAATATAAGTCTTTACTATCACTTTTTATCTATTTAACACATTCTTGCTGAATAAAAGTATTAATTTCTTTAAAAAAAAAATGACTGACCAAACTTTTGAATAGTAGTGTATATTGTATATTAACACACTTTCTATTTTGAATAAACACTGTTCTTTTTTAACTTTTTATTTATCAAAGAATCTTGAAAAAATATCACAAGTCCCAAAAAAATATTAAGCAGCACAACTGTTTCCAACATTGATTATAAATCAGTATATTAGAATGATTTGTGAAGGATCATGTGACACTGAAGACTGGAGTAATGATGCTGAAAATTGCTTTGCTTCATAGGAATAA
>NW_015632028.1:47403-47741 GCF_001515625.1 Sinocyclocheilus rhinocerous
CTTCGTTTGAAGTGTGGTCCCGAAAAATCTTCGTTTGAAGTGTGGTCCCGAAAAATCTTCGTTTGAAGGGCTGTCTGGCCCTTCCCCTTACCCCTACCCCTCCAACCAAAAGAGAATTGAGACACCCCTACCCCTTAGGGGAAAGGGGAAGGGGTAAGGGGTAGAATTGGGATTGGGCCTAAGTGTTTTCTTTATGGGAACTGTTTAACGTGCAGTTTTGCGCATTTCGTAACTTGCGTTCATATCCTCATCTGCCTGTATATAGTTTGCATCATCAGTAAGATCTGAGTTTGGTCTTTTAATAGCCGTCATTGTGTTAGTGCACTAAGCGTAATGCA
>NW_015632028.1:47836-48211 GCF_001515625.1 Sinocyclocheilus rhinocerous
ACTAATGCATTTTCTTTAACAGCTTTCTGAGGGAAACAGCGTGAAACCTTGCGCGTTCATTCATATTCTACATCTGCTTAACTGTCGATATAGTTCGCATAATCATCAATAAAGTGTATTCTGAGATCTGAGGTCTTTTTTATATCACTGTATTAGTTCACTGAGGCGCGTTACGCGTCGTTGGGAATCCTGGAGTGTGACGTATGAGGGGGAACCGCAGTATTACAGCACAGCGTCACACAAGCCATGATACAAAGTTACGGAAACTAAGCAACCGAAAGCAATATATGTCTTCCTCAGATGAAATGTTAGTTCTGTACTTCAGCGTTGGGTAAAATAGCATTATAATCTTCTTTGTGGTAGAGAAAGCTGCTT